>NC_080638.1:34730109-35030109 GCF_027579445.1 Ammospiza nelsoni | reverse complement strand
CATCAAGCACCGGCTTAGGTTTTCTTTCAAACACTTTTCAATTTTTTTAGATTTCAGCTTTATGGAAACAAAATACTCCCCAAAAAGACATAACTGAGACATGTAGCTCCAAGGAGACTTCACAGCTGAAAGTCTCAAGGTCATTGTATTTGTTCCTCATATGCTGTACTACAAATGCTTTTAACCCCGTTGAAAGACCAGGTTTCAGAGGTTAGTAGCTGAGAGAGTATATGTGCAGCTTCCAGAAAAAGAGCAATGCTCTGGCACAAGAGCTCTACAAATTTTCCTAAAAATGGCAGAAGACTCCTAAAAGTGTTTAAAGATCATTAAAAAGATAATTAAAAATCCCTACAGAAGAATCAATACTTTTCTTGTTTTTCAGATGCAGAAAAGTGTAGTTTCCAAAAATCACAGTAGTTACATGCATTCATATCTTTTTGCTCTTTAAAAAGTATTACTCCTTAACATAGATCAGCCAGTAATGCAGGCAAGGTAACACTATCTGTTACTAGGCTGAATTTTTTGGTGATTTCCAGACTTATAAGTGGGCAGAGGCATTCACAGCATCCTGAGGCATGGGCAGAGTATTCACAGCAATCAAGTTATCAGAAAGATATCATGTGAATTCAGGAAGCTAACTTATGCTTCCCTTTTAAGAGCTCTGTGGCATAGAAGAGAACAAGATTCCTGTCTTCTCAATGCTAGGTATGGCATTTACCTGGGAAGCAGAAGAACAAAGTTTGGAGTCTTTCTCAGACACAAATAATCCTTTTCCTGCATGTTGGAACAAAGTCTGATCCAGAAGGTCTTGTGCAGGCTGCAACTCAGCTGCTCCCTCCTGTTCTTTTCTCTATCTCTGCTATGCTGGACTGGATTCCACGCTTTGGGCAAATGTTACCACAACTGTTGTGCCAGGTAAAGGAGACTGCAGGGATAATCAGCCAGTGAGGAACTGAAGTCTTCCTCCCCTCTCAGGAAGGAGGAACACAGAATTTACCATGTGGCACCATGGTGGCAATCAACTCATGAGGATTTGTATAGGCATGGTCCCCATTCTTGCTGTCCTTCTCCTTTGGGAGAATCTTATGCCCATCAGGAAGTGTTGGAGTTTTCCAGTTATGTGTTTAAAAGGGGATTCTGCATTTTTTTCCCTTACGTGTGCCTGTGTTCTGCCACTATTTTAAGGAAGCCAGCTCAAAATGAAATAAAAACTTGTTTTGTTTACATATCTCTAAAACAACAGGAAAAAAAAATCCACTAGAAGCTCTTGAAGGGCAAGATGAAAAAACATATCCAGAAGTGGATATGAGGTACAGAGTAAGATGAAGCAAGACTAGAGAGAGACTAAGAGACACAAGTTAGAAAGTGCAACCAGGAAAAAGGAAACACTCAGAAATGTAGCTACAGGTATCAAATACAATGAGAGGAATGTGTCAGTGGTGGGATAACTTACCGAGCAAACAGAGAAACATCCATTAGTCACACTCACAGCCTAGTTCTCAGATGGTGACATTTTAAATGTCATTTTATTGTTCTTAGCTAGGAAGACATTTAATGCTTCTAATGAACTCTAGCAAAAAAACTCTACAGAGAAATACGTATGCAACAGATTTTTCCCTCAAAGCTAAGATTCTGAACTACTTGACAACATTTTGACAAACAGGTACTGTACACTGAAATAATGGCAATGTGTGCCCTTGGCACTCTTTAGAAGCAACCAAACTTTGTGTCTCTCTGCCCAAAGGAGGCATGCTCTGAGAAATGATGGAGGGGAGGGCAGACAGGGTGGGACAGAATAGCCAGCTATTGCACATCAGATACTCTATAGCAGGAATTCACACAGAGAGGCTGTTGAAATAGTGTTCAGTGAATGGCAGTGATTGAAATACTATTCCTGTTGTAGACACGAGGCCTGATTCAGCTAGGGCAGAAGCAGGTGCAGCTTCATTGAAGTCAATAGTGCAGCACCCACTGGGCCTGAATTTAGCTCACAGTAGGACTTGCTGTGAAGTGTATTACACTAATGATAGCTATGGCAACACACTGTTTTCTGCATGACCTAGATGCATTTGCCCCACATAGATGTTTTCACACCAAGACAGTGTTGTTCCTTAGTTTTTTACCAGGAAGAAGATGAAATTGAGAGATGAATTTTTAGGCTGTGGATTATGCCATTCTGTGGGTTTTAACCCCTTTATTGAAAGATTATACAGTGCTCCCCTTGATAGTTAGTAGGCCTTTTGCAAATAGGCTTTTCAAAGCCAGGTCTATATCAATAGCTTCCTGAAGTTAACTGTAATTTTCTAGTGAACTATTCAGTTATTATTATGATAGAAAATATTTAAAGACAGCATTTATTACTAAATCCTCCCCAGAAATACCAATAATCAAATTACTCATTTCTTCCTCGATAGAAGATATCCAGGGAATTATGTGTTTAACACTTGGGAAAAGAAAGAAGATAAATAGATTGAAAGGCATTTTGTCGGTAAATTTCTGGTTTCAAAGTAGAAATATGTTTGCCATGTCTAAACAGCAAACTTTTTATCTGATTTTCAGTGTTTTACCTGTGTATAAGGGCCTGAAAACTTCTTCTTTATAAATTCTTATCATGCACTACTTCCTCTTTGGAAGAGAACTCAATCAAAAGGTTGTGGTTTCTCCAGCAAGTCACGCAAGACTTCACAGTTTATTTTTATGGGGTTTTTTTAGCTTCATTTTAAGCTATTTGATTAATTTTTGTGATATATGTGTGCGTCTTTCCTGTAAACCTGGTTCTCTCCAACTTACACAAAGCATATTGTTCTGCTCTGCTTTCATGTTTTCTTCTTATTAACAAGATAAAGAAAATATGGGTAAGTTTTAAACAACGCTTGTTTGTTTCCTAAAATTGTAGTGCATTTACTGAGTATATCAGGTTTGTCAGAATAGTCCACCTTTCTCTTTTTTTCCAAACTATTACATTACACTGTGAAATAACATTATGAAAATCTTGCATAATATACGACACAAAAAAAAGGTGCAGATTAATTTTTGCTTCCAATTAATTGTATGCATTTCACTAGAATTGAAGTAGACTATTGTTATAGGTAAAAGTTAAGTTAAAATAGGATATAGTTCAATTATATTGTATAAATTATGTTATATTATTCGTATTATGTTAAAGGAGAGGCGCTTATTAGAATGTGCTAGAAGGGTCCAGGGTTTGGTGAAGCAGGGGTCTGATGGGGCAAGGCAAGGTCGAAGAGAGATTGGATGAAACATCTGACCAATCATTCGAAGCCCTGCAGAAACGATTGGTCCAGAATGAGCGGCGGTAAAGACCAATGAGAAGCCTGGAAATGGACCAATCATCATGAGGATCCAAGATGCACCAATCCTGGACTTGAGGGGGACTATAAATGTGGGAAGTTCGTTTGGGTCAGGGTTCTTCTTTTTTTTGGGATGCTTGTATTTTGGGAGACCTCAGTGCACTTGGGATCTGTGCACTGTTTCGGTTTTGGCTCGCTGTGTGGGTGCCTGGGCTTATCCTAGGCACTCCGTTCCTTGTAGCTATTCTAATAAACGAGAATTTCTTTCTCTGGAGAAAGTTTGGCCTCGTTCATATCCATAACACTATGACCAAATTACAGAACAAGTTGCATCCATCAGAATTCTTTACCTCACTTTCTCAAATTCCAGTTATGGAATTGGTTGTTGCTCTTGGATTTACTGGATCTTCTTTAATCTGTGTATATTTTTAAGTCCTTTACAAAATGGCTTCCTCAGCACAGATCATGATTCCAGAATCTAGATGAAAAATCACTGATGGTGCTGAACAGAAATATGGTCCTCACTGGTGCCACATGAGGTGCAGGAATGATAGAATCATAGAATTGTGAAGGTTGACAAAGACCATTGAGAACAATTGCTAATCCAGCACCATTGTGTTCACTACTAAACCAAGTGCCATATCCACATGTCTTTTGAACACTTCCAGGGATGGTGATTCCAGCACGTCTCTGGGCTGCCTGTTCCAATGCCTGACCACACCTTAGATGAATGAATTTTGTATAAGAGCCAATCTAAACTTCCCCTGGTGTAATCTGAGGCCATTTCATCTTGTCAACCTCCTTTCATGCAGTTGTGGAGAGCAATAAGGTCTCCCCTGAGCCTCCTTTTCTCTAGGCTAAACAACCCCAGCTCCCTCAGCTGCTCCTCATCAGTCTTGTACTCCACACCGTTCCTTAGCTGCATGGCCCTTCTATGAACTGCAGCATCTCAATGCCCATCCTGAATTGAGGGGCCCAAAACTGAGCACGAGATTCAAGGTGTGACCTCACCAGTGCCAGGTATACAGGGACAATCCCAGCCCTGTTTGTGCTGGCCACACACCCTCTGATAGAGACCACGGTGCCTTTGGCCTTCTTGAACAGCTGGGCACACACTGGATCATGTTCAGCCACCATGGGGAAACATAACATTGCAAGGAGAATCATCTGGAAAAGCTGATACAAATGGTTATACTCGTAGCTGGGGCACGGCTAGAACAACTTGGTACAGAACAGTAAGTTATTTAATTATTTTCGCAAATTTAAAAAAATTGCTTACATATATTTTAACTATTTTGGTTTTGGTCTGTAAATACAATTAATGCCTGTGCATCAAACCTACTATATTACACTGTATTCAAAGATAACTATCATGTCAAGACTTTTAATTGATTGACCAAAATGTTTTAAATGAAAATAAAAAGAAATGACAGTGAAATGTAACAATGATGTAATCAACAGGAAACAGTCTTTTCACAAAATAATTGATTTTTACCTCTTTTTGAAAAGAGGATAGACCTTTGAGAAATACTTATTAGTTAAAACCAGTATTTTTTTAAATAAAATTTATTTATCCTTCCGAACTGTGAGAGTCCTCCTGGACCAGCAGAAAGAAATCACCAGAGATTCTATCAGTTTCATGCAAAATTTATAGTTCCTAATTGTAACCTTTCCTTTTTTAGGAATGGAACGAGTAATCTGAGGCTTATCATGAGTTTCAGTCTCTTGCTCAAAATTGCTGCCATACTGTGAGAAATCAGACATTTGCTTTTAATTAGGATACTTGAAACATTTTTAAAAGCTTTAGATTCATCTGAGTTTGTAAAGCCCAGTGTTGTGCTACTGTGGCAGTTTTGTGTTTGAATCTGGAATGCCATCTTGCATCTGTAAGCTGATCTTGCATCAGCTTGTATTACACTGCTTCTTGTTCTTAAAAGCAAGCAAGATTTTCACATCTGCTTGATTTAAATCCCAAAGAGTTTAGTTCACTGATTCTCCTATGGTCACTTGAAAAAAATGCTTAAAGGGACTGAAATCCAGTCTTCTATTCAAAGACTTTGATCTATGTAAAACAATTATGCAAAATTTTGTGGCCATGTTATATTTATGGAACAATCACATAGCACTTCACATATGCTAATGTATGCTAAGGTTTGGATTTTCCAAAGTCTGTTGCTGTAAAATTGGAGACGTATCAGGATGTGAAACACTAAAGACTATGTAGAAAGCCGTAGCAGAAGGGGGAACCTCAAGTTACAAAACTCTGGATAAGCAACTGGATGTTCCAGGGCAAGAGATCACTGATGACTAGGAGTCATCATGAACAACCACAGGGGAATGAAACAACGACAAAGAATAATTATTAATGGTGCTGTTATTAAAATTACTAGTTGCTGCAGTATGAAAAGCTTCCTGGGGTAACATGAAAACATGACATGGTTTAGGAGTCATACTCTGCAATTTAGTGCCCCCTGCCCCAAGACTCCAAAACCACATGCTGCTGACTTGCTTTTCCTCCCCCACTGGTGGCTGGAGAGGACAACTGGGAGCATAAAAGGCAAACATCACAGGCTGAGATAAGAACAGCTTACTGGAAAAAAAATCATGAGATAAGAGTAACAGCAACAATATTAGTGACAAAAGTGTACAAAAGTGAGAGCATGGAGCCCAACCCAATCACGCACAAACTGCTCTCTCTGGTGGGGATCAGCAGTACTCCCCTACTCTGTCTGCCACTCTTGCTCCACTGGAAAGAGAAACCCTTCTTTTCTGAAGCAAGAGTCCCTCTCCCCTGCCCCACTACATGACATGGGATTGTTTTAAATAACATTAGGGTCTTGGCCATGGCTCCAGGCTCCACCTCCTCATGGCTCCTGTGAAAAATTAAGACTTGGCCAAATAAGACTTGGCCAAAACCAGAACACCACACTTAAAAAAAACCAAACAAACAACAACAACAACAAAAAACCAACAAAAAAACCAAAACAAAGCAAAAAACCAACTGTAAGGGAACACTCCTTGCCAAGGAGTTCCTTGGGTAGTTGAATTTCCTCATATTTTTGACAGTAGTAAGAATAAAACCATAGATCTGAAACAGTGGACTAGCTTTTTTCCTTCTGGTTTATTGGACTTTCATTGTGTGGGTTTTCTTTTCCATCTCTCCAAGTCAGGGAAAATGATTAAGAAAGAGAGAAATATTTCTCTAATGAATCTACACACAATGCAAAATTTATATAGCTTCATGAGCAGCTGGGCAAAGCATGACATGGTGCACAAACAAGAAAGGAAATTTTCCATGGTTTTTTGGAGATAGGAATCCTTGTTACTACTGGCCATCATGACCTACTCGTTCGTTTTAGGAAGAAGTGGATACTTTCCATGGGAGAAGCTTAAGCATCAGATTTGCTCCTTGGAGCATTAATAAAGGGGCTCAGTTAGCTTCATCTCATTATTTTACTATGAGTATTGACTTTGGCCTAGAGTCATGTATAGATAAAATGGTGCAAGGGCCTGTCCTAAGTGATTACTCAGAATTACAAATCATTTCACATGTAACTGAATACTGCAGCCTAGCTGGCACTCGGCCCCTTTCTTTTCCCACCTGCATCTTTCCAACATCCCACTCTCCATTCTTTCCTGCCCCAATAAGAGAATGAATCTAGTTTTGGTTAAATGGATAATTAATCTTGCTCACTGGAAGTGGACTTTTAATTCACCAGCACAGGGAGAACATACATAACTATCTCACAGAGTTATGCCAACAAAGATATAAGAAAAATATCTAATCATAGCCTGGTAGCAGGCAAACAGCAGGGAGTGTGTAAACATGTATGTGCCCTTTCTCTAAGAGTAATTAGACAGGACTGGGGTTTTTTGGTGTTAGCAATTGCCTGATGATTTCTGAATATACAAAAGGTTATCCACTAAATGTGTGTGTTTTAAAAAGAAATGAGCACAAAAGTAAGAAAGATAAATTTTAGTTGCTCTGGGATTCTAAAAGCCCATTATTTTTAAGAGTACAGAGAGGATCAATAAAATAAAGAGACACATAAAAGCTCAAGATACTCTTGGTACATCCAAATAGAATAAAATAGAAAGTGCAATGTTCAATTTACAGATTACAAGACAGGAGATGAAAAGAGAGGGTTTTTAGGGATATACCTGGTTTCTGGAGTACATCTTTGCTGGTATATTACAGCAGTTTTTCCCTGAGCAAGATCCTAGTGTTTTTTCTAAAGTTTGTTTCATATCTAGACTTTATGTGAAGGAAGAATCTTGAAACAGTTACTTTGCACAAGTACCTATGATCAAGGATAAGATTTAATGCGTATTCCTGCTTAGTCATGTATCAAGTTCCCATAAGGTCACAAAGCAGATTTTTCTCCCAGTTTTGTACAGGTCTAAACAGAATAAAAATTCTTTCTGTGAGCCACATGGTATATATGATATATAATGCAACCTAATGCTGGAAACTGCCTGCTCAGAGAGGAAACTCAGAGTTCAGTAATTGAAAAAAAAAAAAACCAAACAAAAACCCAAACAAAACACACCTAATAATTTCTAATTTACCTACTAGAGTAATATGTTTTATGGTACTATTTCTGGTCATGGTTACTATTTCTACATCAAAAACAGATTAAAAACCAGAAGATTTGAGCCATGCAGGCCTTACTAAATTTAGAATTATAATACTGATATCTCAACTGAACATTTTACACTCATCTTTGCAAAAAACTAACAAAACAGTCCAACAGTAGATCAAACAACTTAGTGCAAGTGAAACTTTGACCTTGCCAAATTAGAGCCTAAAAGTATTAATGATGAGCATTAACAATATATAATGCATTTATAATTGCAATAGATTTTGCTGAGGTGTATGCATTTTTTTTTATTTGAAGGATCATATTGTTTTTTCCTGTTCAGTTACATTTCTTGAATATTTGGGTTCTTTTAATGCATTTACCTCTCTACAGTGGAAATAATTTACTCTATAAATTCAATCTGAAGGGTACTGCTGAAATTAAACCTTTTCAGCAATTGGGAAAATAGCTTCATAGAGTTAATTTGAAATTAGGCATTTTATTTAAAGCACCTAGATTTATACAGCTTGCAGACCTGTGTTTAATCCCTTAGGGGGATCAGGTCTGTTGCTTGCACCATGTCTGAGTGTGTAAGTCTCAGAAAAATTGTGCCTCCTGAAAGAATTTGCTAACCTTGCCATTTTAGGAGACAAGAGATTTCTTGACAGAATGTGGCATGGAATATGTCTGGTCATTATAATTATTATAACTGGCTGAAGGTCCATGGTACAGCACTGCTCCACCTGTCAAAGCATATTTTAAGTAAATATTAAGTGTGTGGTTTTTTGGTGGTGATGTTGTTCTAATCTTTTTCCATTTCTTCAGTTATCTTTAGAGGATTACTATTCCTAATTTGCAATATTAGCAAAAAAATAATCTCTTCACCTAAATAAGGAAAGAGAGGAAAAGATCAGGATATGTCCTGAACACCTTACTGCTGAGAATAGTGTACAGACTCACATGGTGAAAATGATCTGCACAAAGACAAATATCTGCCTTTTCCGTAAGTAATTCACATGACAAGTGAAGTATTCTAGCTGGTCATGATGTGGTAATTTTGATGAATTTAATAAACTGGGAAGCTCTTCCTACAAATATTTGGTATGAATCAAAAACATTAACTCCTTTATACTTGTAAATATTTCTGTGTGTATAATTTAATTAGTTGCAAGTAAATTTGTTACTGGAATATACTTTTATATATAAATCCAACAATGTGAATATATTTTGAAAACATACACTCTAAATATCCACTGACATAACAATGTCAAGATCTGTTTAGGCCAGGACAACTATCTCATATTATTTCTACTCATTGCTGAAACTATTCCATCAGAGTGAAGATGGTCACTCCTGTGGAACCATATAACTTTTCATCAGGAAGAAACTTAACTCACATAACTTAAACAACTAAGCACTAGATACTTTTGGAAGATCATACAAAGGACTTTACATTCTTACCTATAAAAGTGGTGAAAAACAATTAACAAAACCTTCCAGTAATTCCATTTGTCATTTATAACTATAAATGAAAATTATTCAAGGAAAATCTCTTTCTTACAGATTCTTACAATTCTTACAGTTTAATCATTTGCAGATATTGTTTATAATATTGTTTACCCTGATGTTTTAGAATAAAAGAGATTTGTTTCCCCACATTTCAGTGGTGCTAATAAAATTAAGAAGTGACAAAAATGGAAGATTCAGGGGAAATGAGCATATATTTCATAGAAAAACATATTTTAAATGTACTGACTTCCAAGATAACCTACACATGTACTGTAGACAATGCCCAAATGAAGTTTGTTTGTGCAACCTGTGCATGTGTATTGTGTCACTGTATTTACACATACCTTTCTTAGAACTGTCCTTGAATTAGGACAAAAGCTAATGGTTTACTAAGAGTGAAAATAAGCCCATCTCTGGGAAAGAAGACATCTGAAACAAACTTATGATTTAGTGTTTTTATTAACCACAGTGGTAGAAGAAGGTTTGTGACATGGTTTTTGAACATTCCCTAATGAAGGAGATCTGGTACCCTGACCATAGGCTGGGCTAGACTGGTGGGAAGTTGTTGTACAGGGAGAAAAGATGCTCTAAAGCATCCTCCAGAGCTTGCCAGCTGTTAAGACATTAAAAAGGAGGTGTTCAGATGGTAAAGTGCACAGTATTGGATCTCACTAATGAAATAATTTCTTTGCAGCTGCTTTGTAGCAACTCAGTATGCTCTATGCTCTTCTCTTTCCCTTTCTGTGCAAAGGACTGGAGAACAGAATATCAACTGGCCTCCACTGCCAAACAACGCACATTCCAGTGACCTTTGCCTTCAGGTTCTACACCAGGGAGCCATCTGCAAAAGGCAAAAGTAGCTGCTGTTCAAGCAATCTTATTTACACAGAGTTTTTGCATGGGGAAGGCTGCATCCTGAAACATGGCCTCTATCTGACCTGTTTGGATTCACGGTGTCTTAGTATGTCCACTGTAATGCTCAGGCACCCTCTTGGAACACTCCTCTACTCTTGGCAAGCAACACTGGCCAGTTGGGTTCTCCAGGAGACTATGTATCATAAAAAAAATTTCATCTTAACCAGTTTTTGAGTAGAAATTTTACTTTTCAGTTCCAATGCCCATCTTGCATCTAGTCCTGCCTAATTCTACGTGTTTCTTTTGTTTCTTAAATGGAGACAACGAATGACAAGTTCATGGGTGGAACAGAAGCAGTAAAACAGCACATAAGCATTATTCTAACAGAGACAAATTGCAGTGAAAAAAAGGGCTTCAGCAGTCTTATTTAAAATCTATATCTATATCATATTTTCATGCATGGGTTTTTCCTTATTTTTCTGTGATTAGAAAATGAAAAAGCAAGGTAATGTGGGTATAGTTAATTCCATTCCTGAAAATCAGTTATTGACTCCGTGGCTGGATTTCACTGAATCCAACAAAAAGGAAAAGGAAAGAGTAAACAATATTGGTATGTTATTTGCTTTTAGCTTTGATAACCTCTCACATCTAATTACAAATAAAAGGCTTCTCTGTATCTGCTGTCAAAATTAAAATAATGGATATTTTCTACTTTCCCCCTAGTCCTTTCAGACATCCTGTGAAACTACAATAGGGTGCTGAAGTTCTGTCTGGGCACCTTCTTCGCAAATTAAGATGGATGGAGTTTTTCCATTTTAATTATTAAGACCAGCTGCTTTCTAAAAGAGAGAGTGGGTTAGGTTTTTGCAGGTCTTCCAAGCTAATGTATTATCAGAGTTTTAGTGATTGATTGATTGATTAAATAACTCACTGGTCCAAGTTTCTACATATGAGACATGTCAGCAATTTAAACAGATGTCATGCAAATGAAGGAAGTCTTCTATCCATCTATATATAGTTATAGATATATGCCTGTCTTATAGGAAAGATGCTAATATTTGATCTGTTCTGACAGTAATTTTTTAAAGTTCAAAAAATTGACTTTTTTGCATTTATGTATCATATTTCTTAAATTGTCAGTCACCCTCTACCTTCTTTCCCTGAAAGTAGACTTTTTGTGATCAAAATTATGTTGACACCACTAAAATTGATTTTGCTGTATCATCTGTACTATTTTTTTTCAGACCCACTTGTTTTTTTCTCAGCTACTTTTGCAAAAGTCTTGCTTTGCTTGGAGTGCTACCGCTCTGTTTAATTACCAGAAAAGTTTGCTCAAAGAACAAATTAGCTGCTTATTTTCTTGAAACAGCCCCTCTGCATCTTGATAGAAATCTATCTGTCCATGGCTCTCTTGCAGTGAGGTGATACCTAGCTAAATCTGAAATTTCTGTGTTGCGGTTTGGAAATCAGACTGAGAATGACACTTTAAACTTCTGTTTTTTACTAAACTGCATTAGCCTGTAAGTTTTTGTTGTTTCTGCTAATATACAGATAGTAGCTCTGTTCTCTGCTTCAGAACTTAATAAGTTTTAACAGGTTTTATCATAATCCCATAACTAAAAGTGTGCAATGATTCTTAGAGAGGGGTGGTTCATTCCTGTTACAGATAGCCCATGTGCTGGTGTCATAAATGGCCATTTTATAGATGGATAATGTACTATAGTCATAATTCTTTATTGCTGATAGTTATTGCACTAGATCATGACCCTTGGATATTGAGAGTCAGTTTTTAATATCACAACCATTTACAGAGGTTAATGTACTAGGTTTTGCAGCTTTTGACCTTTTGATGGTGAGGGTTAGGAGGTTGCATTTGTGCACTAAACTGCCAGAAAATATCTGTTTATTTATCTTAGCTATAATAGACATGGTTACTGCTTATAATCAAGAAGCTGAGAATAATGTGACTTGCATGAGTCGGAACTATTTGAGCTGCATCTTCTAAGGTACACTTAGTATGAGATTTTCAATTTTTATTAATTAGAAAATCAATGTTTATTAACATTTAATCTTTACTATGTTTCATCTACATAAATAAAGCTGAAATTGAATTATAGTGGCTAGAAAATGTTTGGTAACTGGCTTTCAGTACAGAATTGCTTTAAGGCTCATGATCATGTTTATGACCTGGCTAGGTTATCCATAGATGGCTTGCTCAGGTGTTACGTGTATGGATCTGAAGGAGTCACAGCAGGCTAGTAACAAGGGTAAGTTTTCTGGTTGAAGTATATGAACTCTTCTGTTTCAGAAAGCCTTTTTCTTAAGTCATAAAATGCCTGCAATATGAGGCAGCCATTTTAATGCTTCTGCAACAATGAAACAAGCATGAGGTCTGCAGTATCAAGAGTAGCATGGACTACTACTAGAGAATTAAAATTTAGCCCTTTTCCTTTTAGAAGTTCAAGTTAACTTTTCCAGTTACTTAGAAAATAAAACATGGGATGAAGGGAAAAAAAACCCTTCAGGAAAAAGAAAGCAGAAGAATAAAGTAATTATTCTGATTCAATGTTTCAACAGTATAACTAATGTTAAATATGGGGAATATTAAAGGACCCTGTCTATATTTAAAATCAACTTTCAAAAGTAAGTTGTAATTTGAATGTCTAAAATGCTTATTCAGATGGAGATGTTTAAAAAACAGATGGAAAAATGTGGTGAAACTATGACAGAAAGAAATGGGAACATTGAATAATAGAAGCACAGTGACTTGTCTAAGTTCAAACTGAGACCTGATGCACTGACCTAAGGTTTCTATATCCTAGTCAAATTTCTATGATTTCTATAAAAGTTAATTTTCCTAACTAAAGACTTAGAGTTCACTCATTGTTTCTTGTCAGAAAAACTTCATAGATTCTTATTGTTTTAGCATTATTTTTAACACTATTTATTTTAAAAAATATTTTGAGTACCAAGTAATTCAGATAGGCTCATAAAAATTTTCCAGTTCTAGCCTGAGAGAATTTGTAAAGCTCTTCAACCACAATGGCTTTTTCACTCTTATTTATCCTTCTTACAGCTTTTATCCTCCCTTCCCCCTCTTCTTTACTGCCTCTTCTTTGCTACCATAGCAGTGTGGGTGGGAGTGCTGCATTTTGTTTGCTCTGTGATGCTGAATGATTCCAATATAATCAAACTACACTTTTATAGTGTTGCTTTATACCATGCAGCCCAGGGTGCTAACAAAATAATAAAATTAGCAGCTCAGATAATGACGAGCAAGGCAGGTCAAACAAATAATCTTTTAGACCTGGAATTGAAACTGGAATGGTATTAGAGTTGCAAACAGCCAGAGGCAGTGCTGACATATGAGACAGTGCTTAACCAAGCCTCAAGCATAGATATGTGGGGAGTGTTTTGGAGATCTGATCATGGATGATACTGAGTGCTTTCTGCAGGCCACGAGAAAGACAAAGTAAATCGAATACGGCCACAGTAGTGGTACTGACAAGTACTCAGCATCTGAAAGAATTGGACTCTAATGCCCAACCTGAATTTTTATTTGTAATCAGTATTGTGTTTTCAGGTACCTAGGGGCAAGGGTATTTCTACTCTACCTCATCTGTAGTTGATTATCTCATTTTACCTTCAGCTTGACTCCATTTACAATGAAGAAAAAATAGTATCAGTTAACCAAACATTGCTGATGTGATGAAATACTTACACGGATTTCTTTAAAAGGGTATTTTGGGAGGTAAAAGCCAGCAGTGCTTTTGCAGTTTGAAATCATGTCAATTTCCTCTTTTTCAATCAGGTAGCTTGCAAATCTCACGGCACAAGAGGAAGTATTTCTTATATTATGCAAGTCTAGTCCAAATCTATCAAGAAGCTGCCCTCTAAAAGTGTGGGGGGCTCTTTAAGATTTACACCGGTTAGATACAAGTGCTTTTCACTTATAAAATGGGTGACGGTCAGATCGATTAACTACAGTATATAGTACTTAAAGTGATGAAGAAAGACATTGGATGGTCAAATGATTAATGTCAAGCTATCCATTTTGATGTTCGAAATCCTAATTGTGTTTAGCTCTGACCTCCACCCTCATTCCTACCAATATAATTACAGGATTTCATCTAAATGAGATGGGTTAAAGAAAAAAAAAGGAACTTGTTGTTTCTAGTTTATCTTCAGAATATTCTTTTATATCTACACATAGAGAATGCTTATCTTCAGCATTTTTTTAGCTGTCTGAATATGCTCTTTGGAGATAATAGCACTTCATTGCTTAAAGTTACACATTAGTATTTCTTTTTTTCTCTTTTTCTCTCCTTCTCTCCCTTGTCCGTTGCCTACTCTTTTGTTTGTACAATGTTCTTTTATCCTGAACAATATAACATTTTAGTTCTTGTAATAAATGCCTTCATGTGAGGCAGTTCAGCTAAGAGAATGTTATTAGACTGTGCTCTCAGGCAGTGCACCTTCACACGATCAATATGAATCTGAGCTTCTGTTCATTCCCTCTTTGCTTAAATTCCCTGCAAATGTGCAAGGGAAGCAGCAGAGGGTGTCATCAATCACGGGCTACTCTGACACGTGCTGAAACCTGACCAATGCTGAGATGTTTTAATAAGGCATCCATTAAAACCCTCAAATAAATTGCAATTTGAAAACAGAACATAATACAGCCAAGTTTTCCTCATCCATCTTGTGGCATGTCATGTAATGTAATTGCACTGTTAATTTATCCGAGAACTTTCTCTGTACATGGTTTCATTGGCATTGCTTAATTTCCCTGCAGACTCTTGAGTGTTGGTGGAGGTGAGGGTACATGCATGTGTTGTGCATATATGTATCCATTTCCACTTTAGGGGGTGATAATGGTTCTGCTTAGCATGGCATTAGCCAGAGAAACAATCAAGGATTTGAAATGTTTGACATTATGTCAATGGCTCCTGAGCTTTTGATATTTCCTAACCAGTTCTTGCCTGGAGCAGGCCCCCCTTCTCTTGCCTTCCCAGCTTGCCACTGGTTTGTGCCCCTCAAGAGTGGGATCACTCAGAGCGCCTGTGGATCCCATCAATAAATATTGACAAAAGGGTTCAAGGACCATTTAAGATCACAAAGCAATGGCAGTCAAAACAGCACAATGCTGGTTTCTGTTCCTGTGCTTAGAAGGCATATGTGAAGTTTTGGCAAGGGCAGAGGAAAGTGAAAGGTAGCATATCAATAGGACAGAATGAAAAAAAATGCTTGTGTAAAATAATGTCCAAAAAAATTACCTTTAAGTTTCTCTTTTTTACACATAAGTTCTGTGAGGGAAGATACAGGGAGGGGCTCATATAGATTTCTTTGTCTGCTGTGCATAAGTCTAAAAATAAAGCTATTCCTCATCCATGGCTGCATCAGCAGTTTCTTTACTTTTATTTATTTTTCTGGGCTTTTGATAATCCTTTATCTCTCTTTCCTGTGAAGAAAAAACCCAAAAGCAGAATACTGCTGCTCTACACAAGAACTCTAAATCTGGTCTTCCAGTCTAACTTTAATACAAATTAAGATTTAGTTTGTTTTGGTCAATTTCCTTTTTGGAGTCAATAATTGCCATATTAAAAAACCAAACAAACTGAGCCCCAAAAACAAACCCTGGATTTTTTTTTTTCAGTATGATGAAATGAAATCAAATGGTAATAAAAAGAGTTTTAAACTAAAAAAATCAGAAAAATTACATTTGATTTCTACAGTTTGATGCTCTATAGCACAATTCACCTAGTTTCTAAAGAGCTGCTCCTAAATACATTTTTTCACTTCTGAAAATACTTCTGTATTTTCAGTTACATTGCAGACATGTACAGGGACATATTCTGTTTCTGGAAAGGTTCAATAGCCTGTATTTCTGAGTCACTGAGCACCCCAGGTCCTGAATGCCAGAGAAACTACAGGGATCAGTACTGATGATAATAACATCTCAAATGTGCTGTACAAGGTTACTAAGCTCGTAATGGATATTCCAGTCATTGTGGTGTCAGCATCTTAAATCTTTATGGAAGTAATTTTAATTCATTGGGGAAAAAACCCTACAGTTTTAACTTTTCAAACACCTGATTCCATTTTTTATGTAAGAGTTCAGGCATCAGTGTAATGCATTTAAAAATGGACATGAGGCAGTATTGCTGCAACCCCTCACAAAGGCATCTCTCTGTGTTGATGATCAAAGAACTGAAAAAAATATGTGTCACTGAGGCCCAGAGAATCAATTAATATTGTTTTTAACCACAATGTCTCCTACAGACAGCATTCATAAAAGTGTCAAAATACTTACAGGAAAATACATCTGCCTAATTTTTTACCATTTTTTCCATAAAATCACTGGGAGTTCAAATTGGGTGAACATACTTTTTCCAGGACATCCTGTTTTGTCAATCATCTCCCTTATAGGGCAGATTTTTAATTCTTTGTTTCCATTTAATCAACCTTAAGATCAACACTAAAATTATATTAAGGGTTTGGTGAGGTATTCAATCAATTCTACAGTAATCATTCCTGAAATGCTCATTTGATATAAAAACTATGGCATTGTAATCATCCTGAGTAATCATTGCTTCACTTATGCACTCTTTCTATGTTTAATATTCCTAAGACTACAAATATTACAGATGAGAAAATTAACAGAGATTATTAGTATTGGTTTGTTTAGATGTGTAGGTATAAACCATCATTTTTTTTCATATACATAGAATTAATGAAATATTAATGCACTGAGAACACTGAATTCAGTTCTGTCAGTCTACTTTAAGGAGAAGAAATGAATATGAGTCTTAAAATGATATAAAAAAACCCCATAAAATAGAAATGTGCTTGTTAAATAAAATTAAACAGAGTTTATGTGTCTGTTTCATGGGCACTGGGCATGATTCCACATTCCCTAAGGATACTATACATCACTTTGCTAGTGTAAAGGGAGCATAAATCATATTTACAGTTACTTCATGGCTGCTTTATACTGCCAGAGTCATGTAAAACAGTGCAAGTGTAAATGAAGTTTGAAATAAAAGGAAATGCAAAAAAATTCTGTAAGCACAGGTAAAGCACAAAAGACACACTCATGTATTTCTGGTACTTGGAACTACAGCCATTATGGAAATCAATGGAGTGATTATTTAGTTTCTTTCTTAGGAAACACAGGAACATTTAAAGAAAAAAGGGCTTGACTGTTGAGTCCGCTGTGGCCTGCCCCATTTAACCCTGTGATGTTTTTAAAGGAACTGATTTGTTTTACTTTTTGATTTCCTTTCTCTGAGCTCTTTCTTGAACTGATTTATAATTCTTGCATCTATTGCTGCCTTCAGCAATGTGTTCCATAATTCAGCTACCCTTTGTGTAATTAAATTCTGTTTGAATTGCTTATAGGCTTGTACTGCTTGTAAGCTTTCCATCCGGGATCTCTTGTTTCTGAGTTACTAAAATTGTACCACTAAGAGTACACCACGAACAATGTAGTTTGACTACTAAAATGCCTGTGTCTGAATTCAGACTGAAGCTGAGTTAAGTAGGCAAGAAAAATCTCTGTAAAACTACATTTCAATTTTGGGCCTTAGAATTTTCTAATGTCGGTAGGTGACAGCTGAAATCTATGGAGATAAAATATGTGACACTATAAACACTCCATAAAAAATAAAATTTCAATTCTGGTCTGACTACATTTTCCATATTTTCTTAACAATTCCTCCATCCAAATTTGAATATGCTATAATGTTTAAAATTCCCATTTGTGCTATTTATAATATGCATTTTTATATGCTTTCCCAATGCCCTGATAGTTTTGTTTCTCTTAAAGGAACAGGCTTCTCCCCTCTCCTCCTCCCCCCTTCACTCTGAAAAAAAATTCAGGAAAATATGCCAGTAAACCAACATGACCACATGCAGTGATATTTTCAAGAAAACCTCAGGAGAAAAGAATTCCTATTTCATAGCATAAATCTGAGCTCTTGGCCAGCCTTCCGTTTGCAAGTCGCCTGCACAACTCTCATGCTAATTCTCCACCAAACCTCCAGTTTTATGAAAGCTATATTTTATCTGTTTGGTTCTTTGCAATCACATGAGAGTTGAAAAAGGAATATTAGCACCACTCACATTTTATAGTGGGAGTCACAGTACTTGGTTGACCCCTTTTTCAGGTCCTATTGAATTTCCTATACAAAGGAAATGAAAATGTTTTATATTTGCTATAGCAGCATATAACAAGAGGTTTAGTTATTACACATAGAGCTGCAATTTTCTGCCTTTTGTTTCAGTTGTCTGATCTGAAATTTCAAAGCACAATGTTTGTTGGGGTTTTTTTTAGTGTTGAGTCTTCAGACACAAGGAACAAGAAACACTGTCATATGTATGCAATTTACTCTGAGCAGGTAACATGGAAATCAGAGAATACAAGCACTGTGTTCACCTTTTGGTTTTTGATTCCAAACCTCAGTTAAAATATATTTGAGATACCTTTTCAGTATGGTCTCATTACTGTAGAGCTCTTCACAAATAATTAAAATGATTAGTGTTAAATTATCCTGCTCCCTTCACCTACCTGCTTTATCCCACGTATTCTGAAAGGAATTTTAGCATTGCAGTAATTTTGACCCCTGATTCATCTCTTCTAATTTGTTAATCTCTATTTCTCTCACAGTTAATAAAAACCTGTGAAAAACTATAACTATACCTGTACAAAACAGAATTACATTCTACTTTGTGTGGCAAGGAAGCAAAGCATAATTCATCATAAGGAATTTAGTATTGATGAAATGCAGTCACTGTTGTGACATAATTTAGATGGCTTAAAACCTCTGACTGTGAAATAAAAAAAACAAAATATGAAATTTTAATTTGGGGAATTAAGCCATAAGTTTCAATGGATCAGGATTTTACTCAGAATACTTGAAAGGCCAAATATTTGGCAAGCCTCAAATAGAGAGTAGGCTGTGTGTGCAGACAGTGCTCTTGCACACTGAGTGAAAGAATCCATATTTGGGACAAAAAACCACTACAAATTTGTGTCTCATGTCCTTGCTTGCAAAATGAGTCCAAACAATTCCAATGGGAAACGGCTGGTTTCTTGGCTCAATTATCATATTTGTGATAAATGAAGATAAGAATTTAGAACAGGTTAAATTACAGAACAATGCCAAATACATGCTCAAGAGGACATTGCTGGCAAAATCTTCAAGTTAAAATAAAGTTTAGCTGAATGAAACCTCACTTCTGACAGATGTTGTGAGCACTTGTAATAAAAATTGAGGAAACAGAAGTTGTATATCTTCAAGGATAAATATGAAATAATGATAACAGATACAAAACCAAGTTCATGGCAGGAAAATTTAAAACATCACAAAATAAAACTAAGAGAAAAAGTAAGCTCTAGGTTATTTTTGGTTTGTTGGCTGTTTTGTTTGATTTCGTTTTTTTGTCTTTTTGGGTGTTGTTGTTAGTTTTTGGGGGTTTTGTTTGTTTGTTTGTTTGCTTTGGTTGTGGGTTTTTTTGTCGCTGTTGTTGTTTTTTGATATTATTTTCCTTAAAGGAAAAAGCAGTAGTATTACTAACAGCTTACATGCAGTGTTTTCAATTCAATGTTATTCGAAATCCTGGAATTAAGATTTTCTTGCAAAAATTAATGTCTTTCTGTGGTGTTTTACTTATGAGCAAACAAAATTTCCAGGTTTTCTGGTTACAAGGAAACCTAAATTATTCCTGCATTTTTATTAGCTTCTTCTTGGTTCTTTGAGCAGTCACTGGCCTGTTTTTCAGTCCTTCTGTGTTTCCTGTCAGCACGGATGCATCCCTAATCTAACATCACTAGTTTAATGTGGGGAGCCCTGCAGCCATGACTATTGACTATGGGACCCCACACCACAGCACTGGTGCTGCCTGAGCGTTTGGCTCAAGCATTTTGTTCCTCACCCTGAACTGAATCCTTATCTAGGCAATTATCTAATCTTTATCTATACTCTTAGTCCTGTGTTAATGAGCTGCAAATACTGTGGGCTTATTTGTTGGGTTCTGAATTGTTCCTTTGGCTTGCAAAATGATGAAAACACACAGTGGTGAAAATGAGAGAAATCCAGGTCCTGTGAACAGTGCAGAAAAGCAAGACTGAGATTTGTATTAAGTCACACTCAAACATTGGTAACTCTTAGGAATGCCTTTTGTAATAGACCATAATGAAAGTTTGAAAATGAAAATCAGTGGTTTTGGGGGATTGTACTCTGTAGTTTTGTTTCAGACCTATTTGAAAGAAATATTAAAGCATTCTTTTTTTTTAAGAGTTTTGAGGGACTTTCTCTCATAGTAAGCCACTGTCAACAGGAGGAAACAAAGCTTTTTGGTGGTCAACACTATTCCTAACAAGATCATAAATTTGCAATATATTGAACCATGATATTTTTCAGAATAATCTTTTAGTGTTGGAAAATCTTGCTAACTTTCTTTCTCAGTCTTTTGAAGGAAAAAAACATAAATTATGTAGATATTGAATAAGAACTTGCCATTCTAACAAAAACGCCACACTTCACCTTTCTACCCCTAATTTCATGGGCAAACAAAACCAATCCGCTGTTGAAGATATTGAAGCTCATGAACTGAGCTGGGGAAACTGCTCCCCACTGTACAAGTTATTTAAGGGCAAGAAGTGAGATAAAGGTAATTTGAGCTGCAAAAATATTGGGAAGGGAGAGAAAACATTGAAATTTTATGAAGAATGATGGAGGTAAATATTTCTTGGGAATATTTTTTTAATAACTTCTTGGCAGTAATAAAGTGGTGGGATAGTCTCCTCAGTTCCTTCTCTTGTTTGGGGTAGCTAAGCAGTGTATGCAGAACTGTCATCTATGCATTTTCACTGGCAGCAGTTATAACAATATGTCCATCACAGCTGGATTGTTTTTATTTGCTATTCACAGGCAGTTCTGCAGGAGAGAGTTGACAACGTCAGGGCCTGATCTATGGCATACAATTTGGACCAAATGGGTGATAAACTAAATGTGAATCCATGTAAGCAAAGTAATATATTTTTCTATACACTGTAGCTTCTCTGACAACACTGGCTTTTATTGTAAGACAAACAGATACAAATTAGTAGGAAAGACAACCCGCTCCACTCTTAAGAAGATTTTGCTTTCCTTCCTTAGCGTTTACTTCAGATGAAAATAAACAATTCAGAATGTGACTACATGGACAGCACACAGGGACTTAAGCCTACTGGAGCAAGAATAAAGCTGATTTTCAGGCCTGATTTTTTTGTCTGTAGCAAATACAAATTCCAATGTTACGTGGTGATTGCTGTCACCTACCATTTCCCTACACCTTTCAATAAAGAGGCCATCTGCTGCATCTGCTCAAGATCCTGAAGAAGCTGAGTGCAGCTGTCTGACCAGGGAATATCTGAACTCTCAACTGCCTTGTACTGCCTTCTTGGTCAACAACATTCTGTATTGTTGCTGATGTATGAGAAAGTGAAAATTGCTTATCCTCAACCACCTTAATCAGAAGGCACATCTTGGTCTTCACCTGTAATTTCTTGTCTAAAACAATGTCACTCACATGACACACAGTAATTTCTGGATCAAATCTAACATTACTTTTGAAATCTTTTAGGAAGGTATTCAACCTTGACATAAAAGCTACAAGGCATCATGTGCATCACTGAGAATTCAGCTCAGGAAAATATTCACTGTTATAGGAGATTTATTTTATCTTCAATAGCTCTGAATCTGTTGGCACAATCCCACATAATCTTAGTTCCTTATAAAATTGTCACCATATTTTTTCTATACAAAAAATCAGTGACTTTAAATTGTTACATCCATTAAAGAGCAGAGAAGCATTTGTCTTTCAGTTCACAGAAGTGAGTGGGAAAAAAAAGGGTAACTATCTGCTAAATACCAGTATAATCCTGCTAAAACCAGTTATACCAGTATAAATCTGCTAAAAACCAGTATAATTGTGATCCTTCAAAATAGAATGCAGACACCACATTCAAGGTAAATTAATGTCTCTGATGGTATCAGGTTTACAGAGGAAATGGATACAAATATTTTGCCAAAAACAACAGAGATGACTCACAGACATGTTAAGGAAAATAGAAATCACTTGTCCTAAGGACTTCTGGTTTTGTCTTAGACCTTCTAGCTAGGAAATAAAATTATACTTAATAGGTACAGCACAACTTGTGGCGTATAAGGGTTTTAATCCAAGAACATTTTGTGGGTTTTTTGTTAAAATGTTTGAGAAAAATCCTGTGCCAAAGATTAGAACTTGGTTTCTGATGAAAAATGCTGCACTTCAAAACTTTAAAGTAGTTATCAGCAGCAAGAAGGAAGCCTTTAGGGTCCTAGTAAGACTTTGGTAAATATTAGGTGCTAAAGGAAGACTAACTTTGAGTTCGTGTGGATTTGGTCTTTCTGTATATAGGTTTATAAATATTTTGGTGGTTGAATCATGTTTCTCTCAATTTTTCAAAAAAATGCCCATGATCACTCTTAAAATATTCCAAAAACAGAACCTTTTTTTTTTTTTTTTCAGGATATAGAACTCACAAAGTAAAATCAAAAATGTATTTGAAGACTTGTGCAATTTTAAAATAAACTACTGATTCATTCCAGTGGGTTGCTCAGCCCTACAAAGAAAAGAGAGTAATAAAAAAACCAGTTATGCAAAAATTTAATTCCTCTCTGAGAAGAATAAGAAATTCACTTCTGTGATTTATTAAGCTTTTTACATTTACAAAGGCACATTATAATTCTGGTTTCTTTCCTCTGTCAGTCTATTTTAAAATGTAGAACAAAAGATACATTACAATATTTTGGTGGGAACAATTTTCAGTGGCATAGAATATCTGCATCCAATGACACATAAGCAAACATAAGAATAAATGAAAAGTTATAGTGATTAAATTATGACTCTTAAAAAAAACCGCTTGATTTATGAACCAGTTTCTTGGTTCAATATAGTTAAACAACTTTCTTTTTTTTTAATATAATTTCTTTTTTTTTTCTCCAGGCTCTTACATTTATTAGACTCTAAGTTTCTTGCTGTTTTTTAGGGACAATATGACCTATTATCAGTCAGGGTTAGAATTAACCACTTAACCACTGTGAAAAATTTAGTATTATGTTCTATAAAAAACAATTGAGGAATTCCCTCATGCAGATCATAACTGATCAGCAAGTTAAATGAAAACTTTTAAACAGAAATATGACCTGTTCTCAGGCTTATGTCTTGGAGGCAAAATTATATCCTTAGATACTGTTTTATGATATATATACTAAAGAAATAGGCAATTGCAAAAGTAACTTTCCATTTTTTTCTATTTTAAAAGAAAACTATAGTCCTGAGATGTCCTAAAAGACAGGTTTCTGTCTCATAACCATTGGAGTAGACAAAACTTAATGATATGCCAACATGAGACACAGCATCTTTCCAAATTCAAATGTGAATATTTATTGGACCCTTTTACATTTTTTCTTTCATTTTTAGTTTCACATTTTAGTTTCACATTTATCAGTTTAACTATTTATATTTAAGTAATAACTTTCAAAGTTCATAAGGACTACAAGAGGACTGATTAGGGAAAAAAACTTACATGTTTACATTTGCATAGTTCACATGTGAATGGGTAAAAAGTCAAAAAGGGATGAGAAAGCTCTTTACAGCTCTCAGTGCTAATTCAGAAATTCCATAATGGACTCACTTTGCTGAAAAGTGAGTTCATATTTGTAATAAATATAGGTAATAGATTATTCAATGACCATTCCAGATGATCATTAATTTCCTAGAATTTTACTTCCTATCTCAGTTAGGAAGTGAAACAGTTAACTCTGAGTCCTTTTAAACTTTCCTAATTGTAGGACTGTGCTTTCTAATCAGTGAGCACTCTAGAAATATAATGATTAACTACTGATTCTTTTCTCTCACCATAGCTCTATCACATCAGCATAACATTTGCCTGCTAAGGCCAATGGAGGAGGGAGATAATCAAAACTTGAACATACAAAATGCTTCTACCACTTTATTACTCCAGCTGACCTCTTTCCCCAAAAGTGAGGACCTTTGGGAGACCATTTGGAAAGTATATTGTCAAATACAAGTAACATTTTAAGCAGAAAACCTCAACATTAAAAACTGTGAGACAGATGCCTGTGTTGGTATAAGCAGATGCTATTGGTGCCCCTTGCAACTGTTGATGTTTTCCCTTCTGCAAAAGGACAGGAGTTGTGGATTTCTCCAGAACTGGCTGAAGCCACTGCCTAAATAGGTGCTGAAGAAAGCACAGTGAGAAATACCACATTGTGTATGTGAGTGTCTTTTCTTCTTAAGCCAGTTTGATTTGTTTCTGGCATGCTAAACTCATTGAACAATGTATGCACTGCAAGCTACTTGGATGCCAATGGAACATGTGAGACCAATACATATAAGCGAGCTCTAGAGCAGTATAACATAGAAGATATTGATAATAAACATTCTGCAAAATGACATTTTAAAAAATCTTATTAGTGAGATGATGGAGAAGATTATGCTTATGATCCTGTGTGCGACAGCACTGTAAGCCAGTCTTTCCAATTTTAGCATCACAGTCCATCATGTAACCAAAAAGCAGCAAGTCTAAAACAAATTGAGAAACTTGGTATCTTGGAAGCTAAAGGATCTTTGTATGAGAAACTGAAATATTCTTAAAATATGATTATAATAATGTAGTGATCCATTACTAAATGCATCTGTCTACTACATGTACTCATTAATATCTGTAGCACTGCAGTCCTGTAAAGCATTCAATTGTTTTATACTAAGCACTATTTAAATATGGATAAAAAAGACAACTCTTGCCCCAGAGGACATACTTGTAAAGCAGCAGATTGTGTACATGAAGCCCGGCAGAAGAGTTTGTGGAACTATTTTCAGATACTTCCAGTTCTCATAAGCTGTGGCCCAATCTGTAGTCTAATGTATGGGAAGTGTGCTCTTAAATCCTCTTCATCTTCAGATTTATGTTCACCACACATAAAACTTCTTAGTTATGTTTTCTTCAAGGTAAACGATTTTTTAATAACAAAACTATTTTTAAGAGGTGCTGAAGTTCATTCATTAGCTATCACATCCAATTGATACCTATAATGATTTTAAAAGAAAGTTGAAATTTCTAGTGGTGTAGAAAGTAAGCCAGTAAATAAGGAATACATAAATAAATAAATAAATAAAATAAGGCTGTCAAATATAGTTCATGCAGAACAATTCCAAAGAAACTCATGAGTTTTACAACCTTTGGGAGAATAATTTTCTCATTTAAAAAATTTCCATAGAAACTGTTATATGTAAATTGGAAGTCTAACTGAATAAATCTACATGTAAGCTAGAATAGGAAGTGATGCAATTTTGTTCAAGTTTTGCATTAAAAACTGCAAAAGAAACTCCAATTGCACAGGGAAGATATTCATAAAAGTCCTGAAACTTATTGAACTAATACATCCAGACATGTTCTTCCATGCTTCTGAATTGATTCAGTTCAAGGAAATGCAGTACAGTTAGCATTCAACTTTAATTGCAATGAGGTGACAACATACTGGGTAATGAGTTGTTTATGAGTTGTAGATGTGTTTACAATGAGTTGACAATGTGTTGGATAAAGTGTTCTTCTAAAGTTGTAGATCTATTTACAGTGAGCAGTGGGGGAATGTTCATTAGTTGTCGATTTGTTTGTTTACATTGTTTTCGATTTGCAATTGCTATAAAACAAATCCCAGGCTGATGAAGGATGATTGTTTGTGCGCTTTAATGATTTACTGTAGTAGCTTGTCTGAGAAAGTACTTAACTCTGCTTCATCTGTCAGTTCTCACTGCAAAAGCTCCTAGTCACAATAGTTTTATTAGCACAGCATGGGCCATTTGTAAGAACATTACACATCTAAAAAATATTAGTGCTTTCCTGTTCAGTCTGTCGTATTTTGTCTGACTGAGCTGAGCAGAATTTCTTCTGCTCTGTGCAAGTTTATATCTTTTAATATGTACCAAGACATTCACTTGAAGCTGTACACATACCATTCCTGGAAATACTTTCCCTGGTCTGTCTTAGGAAAAGAAAGGTCATGTACTTTTAAGTTAAATTATTATGTACTTTTCTCACTGCTTCTACCTTCTCAAAAACAGTTTTAAAAAAAATCTACTATTAGGTTATACTGAGTAACATGACATGAAGAAATATAAATATACGTTGGAGTATACTTGTTTTTAGGTTACAGAAAATCCTTCAGCAGTTTTCAACAATTTGGCAAAATAAATATGACAACATACTTTGTTATTTCAATTGGTGTATGTCAATAATTTCTGTTCAAAACTGATCCAAAAAGGAATTTTTTTTATTTTTTTTGCCCAAGCTAGTTTTTCCCAATTACTAGTCCTGTGGTCCAGAACAAGCACGGCCCATGGGTTTTTCATGGGGTTTTTTTCTTTGTTATTTCCCAAGAGCACTGTATGACGTATACCCTCCCTTTCATCTTCCTTTGCTGTTCATCTTTTAAGTATGCATCTTTGAATAAGTTTTTGCAACTCATCTTATCATGGGTTTCTCCAATATTCAAACGCATTTCATCCTCAAATGCTTGCCAAAAAGCTCCCAATAGAGTTGATAAAGGGGTCTAAAAGATGTCTGAGGTTTGGATTACATTGCTATGCAGAAAACCTGCTCTACCCAGGCAAAGTGAAGAATTTCTGGAACTTATCAAAACATTATTTTTAATGTCCTGAATAACACAAAATTAGTTCAAATACTCTAATTACTGAAATCCAGATATCTGATAAAATCTCTGTAATCTTAAACACATTAGAGAGATATGGAAAGGAAAAAGGCCAAATATATAGCACTTAGAAATGGTGTATTGCTGGCTATAATATGAATGCGTTACCAGTGTTCTGACTTTCTATCTTTTTTCATCATTATGCCCTTATCATTAGTTTGTAATTAGAAATTCGATTATTTGGAATTTATATACTGTAATTCTCAATACTTTTCCCCTTAGTGATCATGCATAAAGAATGAAAGCTATAATTGCAGGGAGAGGTGCTGGCTGCCTGACATTCCTGCTCTTAGGGGAGTAAGGTTTGGCCACACTGGGGGAAGGAGGAAGAGAAGATTAATAGAAACATTAGCTAGACTCTTCTGTAATTCTGTCCCACAAAACCAGAAGTTGCCAAACAGCAATATTTGTTTTGCCCGGGCTTTCCTGACGTGTCATTTGTGATGTTCATGCACTGAAGCTGGGAGGCTGACAAGCAGGGGCAGCATGTCTCCAGAAGGACTTTTCGTGCACGGTTCTCTATGGCTATAGACCTCAGCTGGTTTTGTGATCTAAATTCTTAGCCTTTTTGAGGAGAAGAACAAAAGAAAGGGAGCTAAGGAAATTAAAAAAGGAAAAGCTCATTCTCCCCAAGTGGAAACATGCATTTTGGCAACTAGAGCTTGTCCTTTTCTGTGAAGGACATCAGCATTAAGAGTGTTGAGCATGTTGAAGCAGTATTAAATTTTTTTTATCCCATGCACAAACAATGCCTCTGTAGAATCCAGATACACTCTGTGAAGTGAAACTTCACAGATTGTCTATTCATAAAGAACAATATTGAATTTAATATACCTTTCTATTAGCTTTTTGGGACAGATGAGCATTTTAAGACAGGTATACGTGCATTATCTTTCACAAGCACAATATTTAAAACTAAAATATATTCTTTTTTTATACCACCAGATCATATTATACCACATTTATGCTGTAATGGGACATTTTTTCATAGTATTGTTTTTTAATAATCCCAGACTTATATAAATAATATTGCTTTTAAAAAATTTCCCTTTATACATAGTACTTTATCTATCATGTCTTATTTTTTCAGTCACTCATTATTTTGTTAGTGGTGCTAATTCTAATTACAGAAAATGGAAAGTATTACTGCAAAATCAGCTGCAAAGGCTGAGAAACCTAGTTCAAGATTATTTTCTCTCACTGGTAAATATTTCAACATATAAGATCAGGTTGAATGGGGTTCTGAGCAATCTGGTCTAGTGGAAGGTGTCCCTTGCCAATGGCAGAGGGGTTGCAGCTCGATGATCTTCGAGTTTCAAGACATTACAACACAAGCCATTCCATCATGCTCTCTAAGCTGTTACTTCTCATATTAGGAAATAAACAAACAAATAAGGAAATAAAGCAGATTTTTATGACAGACAAGTAGGTGATAATTTTCTAGAGCATGAATGGAAGGCACTCTTAGAAATCCCATTAACAAATAATCAAAGCTGTGGGTATGCATCCATTCACATTGCTTTTGAAAATATACCCCAGCATGAATAAATTTAGTATGTACAGTAAGTTCACAGCTGATGCTTTATTGTCCACTGAGCCATCTTTTTCCTCATCTGGGAAATCAGCTATGCACATGTTTTTACATCAAAAAGAAAGTGTTCTTATTTACTAATATGCAATGCCATAAAACTTTGAAAAGAATTTTAATGATATTTGCAAATTAGTTGAGTCTAAAACTCACCTAGCAGCAAAGAATACAGAGAAGGTAATAGAGAAACTGCTGTTCATGTAATTTTCATAGCTTCTTACATATTCATGTTCCAAAAGGATTTCTTTCACAGAAGCTCATGCTCATCTAACCAGACACTTTGTAAGTAAAAATGCATGAAATTTAAACCAGCTTTTCATATGGACATTTTTTTATGGCTGAGTGTTTTAGCAATCCAGCAATGGTAGACACCTATAAATGTATAATGTGATGGATTAGATTGTAATGTAGTCTGGATGCATATGGAGGTGGGGTTTGCCCTTCAGTGCAAATCCATTTTAATGTCAAAAATACTTCATTGGAATTAATAGTGCATTGTCCAGGCAAGAAGTAAAATGTTGCAATAGTTTTTTCCTTTGAAAAAAATCCAAATCTTGCCCCTAATTATAACAATTATAACAAAGGATAAAGCTATTTCTAACAAGGAAATACTAAGAAAATCAAAACATCAGTGATTTGGATAGGTTTGCATTCCTGGTTCAAACCTGGTTTTAAAATAAGAACCTTAAAGAATTTGTTAAATAAGATTTGGTCTCTTCATGATTTGTCAAAGCACATTGTAAAACCAGCAACAGACTTACACCCTAGACAGACATGCATGAATTTGGGGCATGTCAACCTGGGGAACTTGGGAAAGTTAAAACCAAAATAGCTGAAAGGTGTGAATGCAAAGCTTGTTATGTAAAGTGCTTTCCTGTTCTGTGTGAATATGCTCCCTGAAATCCAAAATCCTTTTGAAGCTTTTCAGCAGTAAGACCACCTTGTTTCTCTGCAGGATTCAAAGTCATTTGAAACTGAGGTCTACGTTCACATGCTTAGGCAGCTCAGTTAAGCTTTACTGAGAGCCTCCTGGCCAGTGCATCCCAAGTTTAAACCTTACATTAGAAGTTATTTTTAATAGGGCAAAAAGCGTCCACGATTGGTTTCACATCTGTGTGACCTATATACGCTTTTATATTATTCATATGTTTAAAATGAGGATTCATATGTTTAAAATCAAATATCATGCTACATTCCAATGAGCCTAAGAAAATCTTAGTGGAGCCCTCAAGATAAAAAGTATAGAGTGACATCCCCTGTGATGTCTCCACCAAAAAACAGTGCACAAGCAAGTCTCCTAAATGATTGAATATTGTTCGTACCAAACATTTCTGAAAACAAAAGTTCCTGATTTTTCTCAAATTCTCAAAAATTGTTAACAAGGCATTTTAAAATATAAAAACCCTTCTATTTTTTCAGCATTCTGGTTTTAACTTTGAAGGTTTTTTCCTAAGATGGTAAAAGTATTTCATTCAAAACCAAAAAAAGAATAAATAATTTAATTTTACAAAATACTTATATTTTAATTCATTGTGGCCTAAAGTCTCATAACAATAAACGATTAAAAAAATCCTCTACAGATTATATTTAGATATTTAGATTAGATTCTCTCAGCATATTAATTGGCCATTTCTTTTTATTTGAATAAAGTTAGTCCCAGAATCTCATACATGTAACATTTGGAAAAGCCAAAAATTTCAATTTTTAAGAAAGGTTCTTCTGGGATTTGGAGATAGTTTTCCATTACTGTTGTCATGATTTAACCCCAGCCAGCCACTGAGCATCAAGTACCTCAGAGAATCAGGATGGTGAAAGCCAGAAAACCCGTGGGCTGAGATGCAGGCTGTTCAGTAGGGAGAGCAAAAGCCAAGCACACCAGCAAAGCAATACAAGGAATTCATCCACCACTTGCCATGGTCAGGCAGGTGTTCAGCAATGCCCAGGAGAGCAGGGACCCAGCAGGGGTGGTTGTTACAAACACCATCACTCCAAATGTCCCCCGTTCCTCCTTCTTCCCCCACCTTACACACTGAGCATGGTGCAATGTCCCTTTGGGCAGCTGGGGTCACCTGTCCCAGCTGTGTCACCTCCCGGCCTCCCATGCACCTCCAACTGCCTCACCAGCCTGGCAGAACAGAAAAGGCCTTGGCTCTGTGCAAGCCCTGCTCAGCAGTAACAAAACAGCTCTACATATCTGTGTTCAGAGCAATTCCAGAATACAGCCCCACACGAGCTGCTGTGAAGGAAGTTAACTCTATCCCAGCCAAAACCAGCAAAATCCTAAAGTCACAAATGGACAAGAATGTTAATATAATGGTAAAAATGGCATGTATGCATTCAGATTGCAAAGACTGATTGACAATGAATCTTTTAAGTCCTTATTTACAAACTTTTCAACCTTAAAAAAGTAAATTTCTTCAGTACTTCATTAGTTATTGAAAATCTTTTTTTTCCAACACAAACCTTTTCGAAATACAAGTTATATTCAAGCTGTCTGTCAAGTAATACTGTGAGTGCCAACAAGATATTTTCCTCTCTTTTCTAATTGGGTAACACAGCTAATTACTGTTGTCTGTGGAATCGTGTTTGATTGGCAGCTTGAATGTAAACTGAAACCATAATTTCAGATGATATTGTATAAACATTTGGAGAGGGATGTGCAAGCATTTCTCTCCAACCAAGAGAAATGTATATCCTAGATAATAAAAGTTACCTGTGTATTACAGTTATCTATCTGTGATAAAAATTCTTTCAAAATATATGAATTCCTGCCAAATGCACAGAATAGTTTAAAAAAAAAATGGCAAGCTAGTTATCAAGAAAAAATTGGAAATGTATCACAAATTACACAGAAAATATGAAAAATGAATGTCACAATAATGTAGTCTTTGAACTCACTTTAAAGCCCGTCTAGAGTTAGGCTATAAAAACTTGAGGAAACAGAGATATAGTCCATAGTACAAAAGCATAACAATAAGAAGATGATACATTTGAAAAGTAAAAGTAAAAAATATCTTCTAAAATATAGTACATAAATTAACTTCAGAAGGATAAGTATTGTTGATGGAAGGGACCTGTGTCATGAATATTAGCAATATGTCAGATTTCATAACTGTACTCCAGAACTCTCTCTGAAGTTTCCTTCATAATATTTTTGATCTTAAAAAAAGAGAATTGAGCGTATTAGATAAATACACAGGTCAAAAGACAAAATACTTGGAACTAGAGAAGGAGGAGGAGATTGAGTCCTGATTTTTTTTTTTCCCCTGAAAATTTTATCCAGGACATAAGAAGCAGAACAATGCAAAAATCAGTCAAAGGAATTACTATCTGCTTGAAACATTTATTTAGCAAACTGAACTAAACAGTCTTTACTTCCTTCATGTTTTTTTCAACTAATGCTTTACCAAGATAGCTTAACTGCTGTTCCTCAGATTCCCAGATATTTATTTGAATGCTCGAATTTAATTTAATGAAGGTTTTTCCAGAATGTTCAGAATTCACATTAACTCATTGAAATTTCTGCTGGACAATTCTAACCAGTTCAAAGTGTAACTAAGAACCTGTTAAAATGATGAGCTCTTTTTGAGAAGAAATTTGGAGGCTCTCCTGGTTCTGACTGTTTTATGGAATTTGCTGTTCCACCAAAAATACCCAGTAAGAGATCTCTGTGTAATTTGCTCTCAGGATTTTTGTTCATGAAACTGACCTCTCTAAATTTCATATATAAAGAAAAGAAGGGGAGAAAACTTATGTAATTTAAATTATTTCAGGAAAAGACCTTTCTATATATAAAATATTTCAAGAACCCCTCAAAATGAAATATAATGGCAATCCCAAAAGAAGTCTAGTTCTCTCAAAATTTTCTTTGTCTAAGGGAAAAACACCATTATAAAACACTTTGTTGAATCCAACAAAATACGGAAGCTGAAGTTTTGAGTTGTAATGGCCAATTAGAATGTTAAGCAGTAATATTTCTGTTAGAATTTCTTCGTCAAAGCTAATTCTAAAGGTGCTGCCTGATTGTTATGAGATATTGTTTTTCTAGATCTGCGAGATTCTGTGCCTTGTACTCTGCCCTGCAGCGGAACAGCAATGATCTAGAATGACAGGCATTGTCTCTTGAAAGACATCATTTGGGAGCAATGGCATCTGGCAGTAAATGAAGCAAAACATGACTTTATGTGACAATTCTGGCACTGGATGGTGTATTGCTTTGAATGGTAATTGTACTACTGAGTGTTTTCTGTTCGTGAAAATTTTGAGAAGCCAAGATAAGCAGCATCCTGTGTGATTTATCCCTTGTGCCTTCTCTCCTTTGAGCCTGGCTGAAAAGGTCTATCTGAACTGAAGTCCTCGATTTATTCACAAAGTAGGGAGCTCCCACATTGAATTATTCTCTCTGGCCTGTAATGCTTGCTGTGGTGTGGCAGTCTGTACTACAAAAAACCCCACAACTGTGATTATCTTATGTGAAAATGACCATTTGCTTTTGTAATAAATATTCTGCATATGTAAAATTATACATATGTATATATTATTTTGATTGCTGTACATTAAAATTGAACATTTTTTTCACAAATTAAAGTTGCAGCTACATGCTCTTTACTTCTGAAAGCACAAACATTGGCTTTACTGCAAATCAATACAATCTCACTACACAAACCTTTTAAAAGTTTGTGTCATGTACTATTGTTCTTTTATAATTTTTTTGCTATGGATAGGTTAATCTCCTGATTTTGAAAATTTATGACACCATGTGGCTTTAGATTTTTTTCAGCTTCATGCATATGTTTAGTACACTGATCTAGATGGGATTGCTGGAAATTGAATTAAAATGTGAATATATGGAAAAAACAAAACTGATTTATTAAAGGCCAACAATTACACTGCATAATGACTCAGCTCTGAGCAACAGAAATTAATGTGATATATCTGCTAAGAAGTGAATCTGCTCTCATGACTGGAGACTGATAGCTCAGCAGGAGGAGGAAGCGCATGGGAGCTGCTCGCTCACAGCAGGCAGCAGCAGCTGGTACACAGCAGCCAGGGAGATTGCACAGGGGCTTCCCACCACAATGTGCAGAACAAAACCATGACCACCTAATCTGCAAAATACCTCCTAAGCATGGCCTCACAGGGAGATCTCAGACCTAAAGAAACCACGACCCTTATTTGGAAAGGCTTTTCTCTGTGAAAATCTTAGGCATATCACAGAGTTCACAGCCCTGCCCTGCTCTGAAAAAGAGCCAAATCCCTCTTTCATTCTCAAATAAGATGTTTGTCCATTTGTCAGCAGCATGTTTGGTCAGAGATTTCGGTACTTCTATATATCCATTTTTATACTTCTATATAAACTAATTGTTTAAAAAAAATGCAGCATAGAAAAGAAAAATTAAATTCAAGATTTTACACTATTAATTCACTGACATCAAGGACAACAGCTGCAGATCATTTTCTGCTATCTTTGCATAAAAGCTTCTTACTGCTTTTATTAAACATTGAAAAGAATTAAAAAATGGAAGATAAATAATGTACTGATGGCTAGAAAAAGAAAGAATTTTGCCATTTACTAATAAATTTTACTTGATGTGTAATTTGTATTCCAGAGGAGGTTTACGTGAGGATACATCTTGCTCTCTGATCCAATTGTAATTGATGTTTACATCAGCAGGAGATATATCCTCAATATGGATGTTCTGTTTCTTTCCACAAACCCCTCCTTATCCATACAGAATTTCTTTTTACATGCAAATGTTAATACTGATTCTACCAGAACTTACTTTCTTCATGATACAACAAATTGGAGGGGCTATTTGGAGGGGCTAAGGGACTTTGTTTTATTCAGTGTAGTAAATATCAACTGCAAGGTGAGCTGACCAGTACTGACACTATTGTAAATAAAAGGGAGAAAACTTAGTGAGCCTTACAGCATATTAAAGGAAATTTTTAGAATGCAAAATTAGACCTTGCTACCTGCAAAGAAGACTCAGGACTGATGAAGGCATATAAGTTTTACAGCTATGGGTGTAGGTCAGTTGGTTGTGGGCTTTCAAGTCTTTTAGCTGATAAACATTCTTCAACAATCCTATTATAAGTAGAAGTGGAGAAAATAGTGTATTGCTGAAACCCATCTTATTTAAAATATACAGAGCAGAAACAAAAGGTTTAGTCTCAAACACATTTACTTATACATTTGACACTACTTCTTACTTTATCTATTGGATTTTCTTTGTGGAGGATAAAACCAAAGAATACATTTGGAAACCAATTTTGATTTATCATCTAGGAACCGTCCTAGATCAGACATTCTCTTAACAAGACACTGCACAAAAGATACCAGCACTATATCACTTGACTTCCTTCCACTACCAAAACAAAAAAAAAAAAAAAAAATTAAAGGTGTTATGCTTTGGGAATACAAAACCTTTAATTAGAAATCAGCAAGTCAACCAATGAAAACATTTGCTTTATATGTGTATTCTCTGTCTGCAAACTGATTAGTTGTTGCTAGTTAAAAAACCCCAAACTTATACTAATATTTCAAGTATTTTTTTCTGCACATAATACTAAATCAAATGAGTTCTGAGCATTGAACCACCCAAAGACAAACAGTTAAATGAAGGTCATATAATATTAAAGGAAATAATTCAACAAGATGTTAAAGAAAATAATTTACTCCCAAATGTAAGATTGGAGTTGCTGGCTGGCTAACTACTGGAGATATTTCTTTAGTAAGCACATTTTTATAAGCAGCAGTCTAAAATACAATTTATTTCATTGTACTTGGTCACAACTCACCTTTACCTCTCATGATTCTATTAGGAAAATTGCCTATTGGAATAGTCACAGAAGTTAAAGGAAAGCAAAATTTTCTATGGTCTGTTACTAGCTAAATAGAACCTCTTTTAGAGCATTGTTTCATCTTGCAGACAGAAATATAATGTCCAATGGTAGGTAGAAGTCAGTAAAGCCCAGCCTGGAAATAAAAGGTGATTTTTGATGGTGAGGACAATTAACTCTTGCAACAATTTTTCAAGTGATAGAGTAATCTTTTTCATCACTTGGAATCTCTAAATCAAAATGGGTGTTTCCAAAAGACAATCTGCTATGCCTCTGTGGGTTACTCTGTGCTATGGGAAGAATGAAATCTCTGATCTTTTTTGTGCAAGTCAGATAGCATAACAATGGCACCTTCAAAATATATTACTGTATTCATTTAGCCTTCTAAAATTCAAACTAATGTTAACAGGTCTTTTTAATTTTTCTTCTGTATTCTCATCTAAAAATGACTGTCATGTTTGTGACATTGATAGAAGCAGCATTCAAACACCCTCATTGTTGTATCAGCCACAGGTAATTTGTAAATAACAGTGACTGGGTACGCCAAAGTTTGTCCTTGTAACAAAAAGGAGACAGCTGAAGAAAGGAGGCGGGGGAAATTCTGCACAGTCAATGCCAGTTTGGGGATCTGTCGGTATCAAATTATCACGTCCATTTTGTCTTGTGATTGTAACTTTCATTGTGAATTAGAGCATTCATTCTGCAGCAGCGTCTTGACACACAGTGAGGGATTCAAGACAGTGTGTGACAGAGCAATCAGCAGCTGAGCTGAGCCAGTGCTGAGGGGCTGCTCTCTGCTAGAGCAATGACATCCGGGCTGTTAGAACCTCTGACTGTGAATAGCTGCAGAGGCAAGGCAGGGACAAGGGTGGCAAAGGTCTGGAGCTGAAACCTGGACCTCTCCTGCTCGCTTTCAACTTCTAGCAGGCAACCCAGGTGGGAAAAGAGAAAAAACAATCTTCCCTGAGCAAGGCAGGCCATCTAGCAGCAGAGGTAATAAGACCAGGCAAAGCACCACAGGGGATCTGCTTGATCCAAGTCAGATGTAGATCAATCTTAGGAATCCCAGGTGTAGCAATATCTACTCTAGACCGCAAATCAAGAAAATAATGTTCTTCATGCAGCCAATGTTACTGCAAATATCCCCATTAAAGAAAATAAGAAGAGATGTTGAGGAAAGGTTTCATTTTCTGTCAATCCTGTCATTAATTTTGCTGCTTCAGTGATGGCAGTGAGGGGTGTCTGTCCCCTTTAATTGTGGCAAGAAGCAACTCATTTAGCTATATTCGTCAGAACACATTACAGCTCACGGCTGGAGGGAAGGAAAGTTTCAAAACTAAAAAATGGCCAACTGCTGTGTAACATTATGTCTTTTGTCTGTTCATGTAAGTGGAAAGCCCCATCCTAATTATGAGTGGAGCTTTAAATAGTCAAATAAACATGTACTTAAAGTAGCTTACACGCATGTTTCTGTTCCGTTCATTTTTTCTAAAAAAACCACCATCACATATGTAAGATAGTTATTCTAAAGAAACACTTAGAATATTGTATCATCAGGGCTATTTTTATTTTGAGCCAAATCACCTATGCCATTTTTTATCACCTTTGTCAATTACATTTATTAATTGGGAATTTAGCATGTGATATACAGGAAAATGATTGAAATAATAATTTTTTCATACTGAATACATAAACACATGGTGACTGTTGAAAACCATATATAAATGAAATGTAAAATAACTTATTAGTTAGAAAACATACCCCATAAACTCCTTTGCTACCAAAGTTGCTGTCTATAGGTTTGTTTGAAATTAATCTTCTAGTAACCTTGATTTGCAATTGTATAGTATTAAGAATTACAGATGAGTTTCTCTAGTTTCAGCTAAAGATATTGCAATAACGACATCAAAGTCCATGAAAATCTCTTCATCTAAGGTGTATTAGAAAAAAATAATTATTAAAGGAATGTGCAGGTAGATGGTATGAAAAATGAAGACCTAATCACCTGCGTGACCTGGGTTGTGAAGCACAGCAGTCTTCCTTGTTTTATTGAGCCAGACTACATTGCAATGGTTACAAAAGCACAACCGTCCAACTTCTTTTTCCTTCTACACTAGATTTCTCCTGATGCATCACCACTGAAACCAACATTTTGCCCATGATATACAGGAAATCATTGCCACTAAAAACCGTGTTTTTATATTTTAAAACCTGATTTACAAACTTTTGTGTCTTTCTCAAGTTTCTTAGCAATATTTCCACTGAGACTGAATATAAACTAGTCGCTTTTTTTCTGGCTACAGAGCAAGAAGCAAAGGAAACTCTCCTCCTTGGATGAACAGTCCCTGGTGAGGAATCCATCCATTCAACTGGCTTGATCAATGAGCCATTACAGAGGTAACTATTTCCTTTTTTAAAAATGACAAATTCTTCAACTCTTCAAAACCACTGTACAATTATACCCAAGAATACAAATACGCAGAAGTACATGAGAAGAAAATAAAGGCCATTTTAGTATCACAGTCTTCTAGCCCAGTCAGTGGCTGCTTGCATTTTTTCTACTTTTGAAAGTAAGAAGATGAAAGTGGAAAGTTGATGATGTTTGCTGGTTTGCTCAGAAAATTATCTTTCATATATCATAGCACAAAAGCCCTGTTGTATAAATGAATGGACTAAATTATTTCTGAACAATTCCTGAATTATTGCACATCTGATAAGATCAGTATAAGGAAGGGACAAAATTTGAATTTTTGGGTATCAGGTCTGCAGTTCAACCTCACACATTATAAAATACTTTTTCCTGTCATTATTCCTTCTCTTTAACATATTCCTATGTAAGCACGGTAGTGGCATCAAACTCTGATGTATCTGATGTGGAAACAAAAACTCTCACTGTTAATACTGCTTTATTGATCAGAGGCTGTATCCTGACTGGGTCAGGCTTTTTCTGTGTGCAGTAGGTTTGTACCAAAAAACATCATGCATCATCACTCATGAACTTGTGGGCTGCTCTCCCTGGAGCCCAACGTGTTTGCCTGCTGAGAACAGGATCACCTCCCTCTCAGATTTCTGAAAGAAATTAAAAGGGTGACATTTTTAGAAGAAAACTAACAAGTGTGATGCTATTTAATTATGAAACGAGGAAGGGAAGACTTTATGACAGAAAGCTAAAAATTTAGATGTAAAGTGTAAGAAGGTTGAAATGCAGTGTGGATTTACGAAAACTATAACCTAACAAGATTACAAGGTAACATAGCTCATAGATAAAAGAAATATACTAGACTTCATTTTCATTAAAACCTAAATAATTCAGTTAATTCTACATTGCAAGATATTTTCAAACAAAGATTATCAAAGAAATGGAAAGCCTTGTCTTTTGAGAGCAGTCTTTCAAGCACGGCTTTTGCAGTTGAAAGAAAATATGGTTACTGCCTACAAAAAATCATGGTATACATGCCAGTGATAGAAAAGGGCCATTTAAAGATATGATACATTTAAAGAAAATTCACTGATGCCAAAATCTATTGAGAGAAGAAAAGAAACTTTCCAGCTGTCAGAGCTTCTAGGTCTATCTTCCAATGGAAGAACATGGGAGAGTTGGCTTCTGGGATGGGCTTTGTATTTCCAAAAGAGCTAAATAATGGAGTCCCTGGAGCAGCAAAGGGCTCCACTCAGTGGCTTAGGGTCTTTCTGGTTTTACTCTCTGAAGAAAGAAAGAGAAAGAGAAAGAGAAAGAGAAAGAGAAAGAGAAAGAGAAAGAGAAAGAGAAAGAGAAAGAGAAAGAGAAAGAGAAAGAGAGAGAAAGAGAAAGAGATGAGCCTCACTTTTATATGTCTCTTACTTATTTTCATTGTAATTGAATGTATTCCTTCACATGCACATACTTAAGAAACTTTTCTAGATACTTCTAATTAGAATTCAAGGCTTTTCCTTCAATCAATAATCTCCCCACAAAAAACACCCAATGTAGGTATCTGAAGGAATTCTTTCTTTTGACTGAAATCTCTCCTGCAGCACCTACACTTACATGAGTAGGAAAGAGAGCTTCAGTTAGTGGAAGTTGTGAAGAATGCAAGATTTCCGACCATGATCTTTTTCAGTCATTGGGGCTGTCATGGCTTTATTGTTAGTGATGAAAAATCTCATTTCATGGGCTTTTTTCAGATTCTAGGAATAACTAATGCTAATTAATGCTGGTGAGCTAATCCACCAGCCAGCAGATTTTGTAGGACAGTAAATATGACCTTGTTGTGTTTCTTGGACTTTAGCTTTAGCTGACTTCTTACTCTATGAAGGCACAAAACTTTGACCAAAGTTAACCAGTAGGTCATTGTTGAAGGTGCCATTGTTTTGTGCTAGAGCATATGTAAGATGTCTGCCTTCTGGACAGTATGCTTCCTGCACTGTTGAATGACACCAATGAGGGAGATGTGAAGACTGCAGTACCAGCAGCTGATAACATGCGAGGGTAGTAAAAGATATTCCTCACCATGACATCCCTTTCCTGGTATGATTGGCAGTGAATGGGTGCAATAATTAAAGAATCTTGACAATTTCAGACGGAAGGATGTTTTATGAAATTTTATTTTTTGTGGTTTTGTAACTGTGACATTGCACATGATATGTGCAAGTTAAGCTGTGGGCCTCACATGACAAACATATCTTTATTAGATGGATTATACTTTTGCCTTAAGCTTTGTCCCCTACCTCAAATAAGACCCCATTACAATAGGGACTGGATAAACTTGTAGCTTGATGAACCTCAACCACAAGGAAGTTCTTAGTTCTTAGTTTTTCCATAGACCTTAACAAAGTTCATCACCCTTCCTAGTTTAAAGAATTTGCACCAGAAGTTTTCGTGCTCTGGGGCCATGTTCCTTCCATTTGGATACTATTCTGTAACACTTTGAACAGGTTGGTTTTTAAGGCAGGTGGTGTAATTTTCAATGTTTTCTTTTTCTCATTACATCTATTCAAATATTCTTCTCTCTAGTTACCATTGCCCTCATCAATCTAAGTTTCCTACTCAGCTTCTCTGTTACTTTTTAGCCAAAACAGGAGGGGAAAATAATTTTTTGTCTATGATGACAGTAACAGACAAGTAGCATTTCAACCATAATGAATTGCATAATAATATATCCCCATCCAAATAGCCCTAAATATTGCTTAAGGTTTGATTTAAATAGATTGAAGCCTCTTTCTTTAGCAAAGTCTCTCTAAAAACCAGCATTCCATGTCCTGGTAATCTTTTGTTTGAAAGAATGTATGTCTTTATGCAAATATCTTCAAAAACTGCTTGACCAAAGTGGCTTTAGAATTCACTTCACACATTCTGAAGCTATAACATTCTGACATATTAGTTCACTTGGGTTCTGAATGGTTCACGACTCTTCATTTTCCAGCAACTCGATGTTTATGGCATGTGCTCAATTGTTTTAAGGCATGACTAAAAAGTGTAAAACTGGTCTATGAAATCGCTAGTTCAGAAAAAATTGTCTGCTCTGTTGAATTCAATAAGCAGTGTGTGTATTTACTTTCTCTGTCCATTACTTTTTTTTAAAAAACCTTTTGAGTGTTTCAGAATTGTAGGGTTGGAAGAAGTACCTAGAAATACCAATTTTCTGTATGCAAACTTCATGGTGCAGAAAACATTTTTTTTTTTTAAATGTGGAAATGTGGGTCTCTACAATAATTACAGCTTTGCAAAGCAATCCACAGAATTTTACCTACCTCCTCAAAACCATTGAGAGAGAGGAAAGATGAGGAAAAATAGCCTATCTCTATTCATCATCCTGCAGTGGGGAAAATAAAAACTGGACAGAGCACTGTAATTTGGAGTTTGAGGACAAAAAGACATAAAATTCTGCTTCCCTAGAGTAGTACATACAAAAATCCCTTTTCTTCAAAGGCTTTTTCAATCTGTACATCATGAAGCCACATTGAAATAAATCTTTGAAACAAATTTCTCCTTTGGACACTAACAGCTTTTTCAAATAATTTTTTTTCCTTAATTATGAGAGAGGTACAAACTTTAAGAAAACCAGCAGATGTTTAATGGCCATTTTAAACTAATTGTATTGACTGTATCCTGTTGAACTGAAGAATTGTATCCATTAGAATTCTCTTGTATAACATTCTGCCTTTGCTGACATTCTGTGTAGTAGCAGTGGAATATCCCTGATCATTTTCCCTGATCACTTAATAAAGTGAGATATGTCAGATTCCCTTTTTGACTTCAGCTCTCCCCAGTCATGAGGAAGAAATAATAATTAAAAAGAAAAAAACAAAGAATTGTATGAGTTGTAGCTTTTTATAAAAAAACTGCTTTTCAGTTGTATTAAAAGTGTCAACATTGACTAAATGGAGAAATAGATTTTCTCATTGTGATAGGTTTAAAAAAATTGAATGCAAATGCATTTTCAGTTTCAGTACAGGTAGAAAGTATGATGCCTAGTTTTATACAGCTCTGCTAAGCAGGTACATATGCATCACTTGAAATGGTGTCTAATATTCCACAGATGGCAATTACTTGCAGAGGAATGGCTAGGGACTTAATTAAAAAGGCTGAGAGTTAGCAAAGTAAAATGCTGCAGAAGCGCATGAAAAATCTATACATTATGCAAGACATAGAATATTTAGGAAGTTAAAAGTGTCTTTTTATATTCTCCCTTCATTTCTGCACAAAAAGTTTACTGTAAAATAATGGTTAGTTATGCCATGTTTAAAATTATATTTTAGCTAACTGAACCTACTACACAACAAAGTAAAATATATTTGACTACACAATATTGATTTTACATGAAAGCACATCAGTTAGTAAAATGCAAAAACCAATAAAACATCACCCCTGGCTGGAATAGATATCTCCAGATACAATTTATTTTTACATTTAAACCAATTATTGGGCTTGTTGCATTTAAAAATGTGCACCATATATCCTTTCAAGGACTTTTTTATTCAATCAAATCAATTGCATTGATCTCCATATTCCATATTAAACACCAATCTTAAATTAAAGCTGACACATTTTGAAGGCCAAAGTACAAGATTCTAAGCAGAAATAAATTCTACAAGGCTTTCTTTGTGTGTTTTTTATGCCCAAACATTAATACAGATATTGATTATGTTTTAACACACAATTTACGAGCTATTTCAATGCTTATTTCTTCCTAAAATATGTTCAATAATACAAACTTACAGAAACAGAATGCTCCCTGAAGTTCTTTCTGTTGCATTGGAATATGATGATGATTTCCATAAATAATTAAATGACAGAATGGAAATAAAACCTTAGGCAGAATTGTTCGTGAAGGATCTACGACTAATAGGACATACAACTAACCTACCACTTGTTGAAATGATCACTCGTTGAAATGCTGTAGGGACAAGATTTGTTTCTTTTGAGCATGTTGTTAGAATAGTTCACGTCGACCTTGAGCCTGACCAAGTTGTTTTTGCTCCCAAATGCAAAGCAAGACTGTAAATTCAGAGAGGCCATTCACATGGACAAATCTATTAGGCATAGGGCTGGTGCTAAGTGTTCTCATGGCCTTTGTCCACTGATGATAGGGCCAAAACTCCAATTTCATACAAAGAAGCCAGTGTGCATCTATCCAGATGTCTTTTCCCTTTCTGGCATCACCTGTCTATGCCTGGTAGAAAAATAGCCATGCCACTTGGAAAGGGCTTCTCACATCTCCCTGGCTCATCAGTTTTCCAGCTTTTAAAGCTCTATTGGCATTGTTTCTACTTTAGAACTTCTATCTCTCAATAGTTTTCAATTAGCTTTAAATGCATTATTCAACTCTCTGAAGCTTTCCAGAGTTTACATAGAGTTTGCATGAAAGAAAAAGGGAAAAATCCAGACTTCAGAAATATTTTAAATATTCAGAATGCTCACTGTCCTGTTCACACCTCTCCATCTCTTCGTATTGTTGTGTGCGTATGTTGCAGCCAAATGAACAGCATAAGAACCAAGGAGGGAATTTGTCAAATACTCCAAATAGCTGCACATCACTACAGATTATGACTGCTTGGATTTAGGGAACATTTTTTTTGGCTGAGGAAACATTCCAATGGGATAGATTAATCTATGTAAACCACACAGCTCAGCTGAAACTGCTGTTCAGCATTCTAAATTGCCACCTTCGTCTTCTTTCAGCACAAAAATGTGCATTTCTTCCTATAATAAAGATATTTTATAATAGCAATAAGGCAACTCCAGGGTGTGTGGTTATCACGAGATAATCATACCCTGGAGGGATTGCAGATACTTGGCTGTGCCTCATAACACCCCATGCGTGTGTTTATCTCATGATAACCCTACTCTCTTTTGTATCTTATTGCCTAATTATCCTCTGCTAATGCAAAATACTAATTTTTTTGTCTGAAACAATATGTGCAAAAATGCATTGCTAACAATCACTGGAGGACATTGACAAATAATGCTGTCACTACTTTGTACTCTCTTCCAGCCAGAAATTAACATAAAGAACCAACTTTGGATATTTTTTTCTGAACCAATGCAAATTCTTTAAGGCAACATCAACTAAAATATTGGAAGCAGGCCAAGTAAATATCTCTAAAAATTCCATGTATATTCTTATGTGATTTGTATAGTTTTACTTATATGAAATATCAATTTTCTTTCTTAGCCATTTACATCTCTTTATGTTTCTAATTTTAATACACAGAAGGTATTTTCTTGACTGTTGCTTATGGATCCTGAAGGGGGTCTTAGGATCCCCATCTGATATTTATCTGAGGATAAATTTTATTTTATTTAATCTCCATATAGGGAGTGCTAGGTATGTTTCAGATACCATTGGGAGATATTTAGAGAGAGTAAAGATTCTGGACTTCTCTTAAGGAGATAGAATTTTTGTTCATTGTAATGTGCAAAAAAATGAGCTAAACCTGTCCTCCACTGATGCTGAAATTTCAAGATAATGTTCAATAGCTCGTTAGTTGAATCAATGTCATTAAAATCACATATAATCACAATCCCCTGAAAAGAAACTGCAGCCAAGAAACAAACTAAAAAATTGGTTCCCATTTTTAACTGATAGATTTATTCTGCAATTTAAGTGTAAACATTAAAAAACATTGTAAAAGGTAACCTAACACATAAAAATAGTATGTATAAGAATTGACTTTTGATCTTTTAATAAAAGCTGTATCAACTGAAAATCATTGACTGGTCAAATGATAATCTGACATATTAAGATGACATTAAACCCCATGAAATGTAGCAGAAAAAATGCCCTCAAAATGCAAAATGATAGATTAATCCCAGAGTTTAAATTATACAGTTATACAGTTCATCATTTTATATTAATAATATTACTGAATTTTATTACACATAGTCCATTCATATGTCCAAACACTGTATAAGTTTTAACCAATTTCAAAGGGTTTTTTCCATGGACCATTCTAATAGAATAGAAAAAGAAACGTGTAGACTATTCAGTACCAATAAAGAAATGCAAGACAAGTTTTTGTGCAAACAGAAATAAGAGAGGACAAACAGTACAATATTTTTCGAGAAATTCATTTGGTACAATGCCAAACACAATAAAAATGCAATCCTGAGAACCCACAATATGACATTTTATATATCTGTTTTATATATGTGTGTCTGTGTTTGGTTTATACCTATGTAGGTAATGTACATTTTTGGTTTTATTTTGTGTTTTATAATATATTATTATTTTCCATACTGTTTGCAGTGAACAAATTCTACTTTTAATAGCACCACCTGTGTAGATCTGCAGGCTTTGGACTCTTCCTTCCTTTGTTGTGAGCTACAGTTAATTAAATCAAGATTTTTTTCCTTTTAGAATATCTATTTTTACACTCTGTTTTTACGTAAAATTGCTTTCATGTTCCCTGTCCTCCCACTCAACCAGTTCTTCTGAAAAGCACGTATGTTTATCTCTCTTAACATTGCTTACAGATCTCATTTCTCAATGCTTTGATTATTTTAGATGGCCTTCTCTGAATTCCAGCTTCCTGGTGCCAATGGGAGAGAATTTCCTTGATACAGCTCTCCTCAGAATTTGCTAGCTCTGTGTCTGCCTTGCCTGTGGCATTCCTGGCAGCCCTTGCCATGGAATGCTCTTGGAAAAAGAATCAAGGGACATATTCCCAATGAGCATATACCAAAAGAATTATAAAAAAAAAAAACCTCTAATACAGGATGAAGTTGATATGCAAAACCCACAGTAATCATAGCAGCTGCTGGTTTAGAACAAAGATCTGAGCTCACAGTCTCCTTATCTTAATAGAAATATGTCTATATGTGAGGCAGGAAGGGGCTCAGAGAGAGCTACATGCACTAGAATTAGCAGGATTTCCCCCTACAGTGGCCTCAATACTATTATTATTATTACTAGTATTGTTATTTTTATTATTAATTATATACTTGAACTGATATGAATGTGCTGCCGTGAAGATGTCATTCATAAAACATATCTAGTAAGAGCTTTACAAATAAAGAATAGTCTATTATGTTAGCCTTGTCTTGAATTCTCTCCTTTTTCCTTACTTAATGCCATTAAAATTCATCTTAGCCTTTCAAGTGGACATCAGTATGGCAGCAATAATAGAAATCACTCTGCATAGCCAGACAAAAACTTTTGTGCCCTACAACATGGTGGGAAATCTACCTGAAATCTTTCAGATCAATTGGAAACTGAGAAGAATTGGACTTCAGTGGCTGCAGTCAGGCTTTCACCTGTTGTATCACCTTTCTTGGAGAATTGTGCTAGCCTTTATCTTGAGACACACCTTACTGACAGACTGTAGGACTGCTCCTCCTCCACAGAAATAACATTCCTCCTGCCAATATTAACATTAGCTTTTGGCTAACACTTAATTATGACTAAATGAAAATAGTCCAACAACTTCCAGTGAAAATGTTTATCATTAAAACTTTCTCTTGTGCCTTATGAAAATAAATGGCTATGAAATATTTTACCTCACAGAACATTATAATGCACAGGCAGCCGTGCAGCTCTTCAATTTTGTCAACAAAGATTTAACATAACTGTTTCTTACCTAAGCAATGGGGGCACAATGATGTCATAAAGTCACTTATAATAATTCTTAGTGAAGATGCCCTGTTTTAGCACATATCATTGTCTACAGTCTTTTTTCATTGAGTAGCCTTGTGATGCTGTTTATCCTAAAATTATTCATAATCAAGATGTCCTAGGAATTTTACAAAAAATATATATTTAATGAGAGCAATAGCAATGGCTTAAGGAAAACTTTCTAATATTTCCCTTTCAATGTCAAAAATTAATTTTGAAATATCTGAGTTTCTCATCTTAAAATGTTGCATTTGTCATTGTTGTTAATAAAAGGTTATTTTAAAGAGTAAGACATCTTTATTAAGGTCCTTCAAAATATGCCACTCTAAATTTCAACTCAGCTGAACACCAATATGTATTTAGCAGCTAAGACACCAAAAGAGATACACACACACAAAGCTCACTCAGATTTGCCAAGGATGGCTTCTCAGTTTATGTTTTTACCCTCGAATCCTGCAGTAAAGCTGTGTTCAGCTTAAAATGTTGTTTCAGTTTCCGTGTGGTGAGGATTTTCTCCTATATTCTGTTATCTTTACATACATTTACTGTGCTGGACTTATTTCAACAAAGCACTTAAGCATATATGTAGATTCATTCCTTCCCAAATATATGTGAATTTGTGCTTAACTGTAAACATATCCTTATGCTGCACTTCCTGCAGTGAAATGAAAGCACTTGTTGAGGTGCTGTGGTAGAACAAAGACCCCAGTGAAGGCACTGCTGGCCTTAGTGAGAGATTAAAGTCAGGGCCTTACCTAGGTTTCAAGAAATAAAAGACAATAAATTTTTTGAAAGGAATGGAAGACACCAAGACCTCAAACATTGTAATACTGTTACGCTGCTTTTCACATCTGAAGGAAGGTAATTCAGACTGCTAAGCAAATATATATAAATTAAGATTATTGTGCTAGCATTAAAAAAAATCCATTCTGAGTTGCAAGCGCTATAACTCTACGTAAAACTTGGTCTTTTCTTCTTCTGTGTCTCCAAATTTTGCCAGTATTCCAGATATTATTAATTCTTTATTAATATTCATTTATGAATGTTTCCAATCATATTTTCATCCTACATTGCTATTAGAAGCAGCCCAGAGAGTTGGTAAATTTTTCAACAGAACTGCATACATGTGTTACAAAAATGCTCATGTTTTCATCACTGTTCCTACTCACACTTCAAAATGCAGACTTGCTTACCTCCAGGGATTGCCAGAGAGCTTCGGTTCTTGTGGATGCACGATTTTCACAGCAGATATCCTGAAAACACTAGAGTTCATAGAAACCACAGAGATTCTATGATCCCTTGAAGAGATGTGGCCAAACCACATTCCTTTGAGTGAAAAGTGGCTCCTGGTGAGACAAATGTGGTCTCAGAATAACAAAACCTGTATTACAGAATTAAAAAAAAAAAAAAAAAATTTAAAATGCAAAAGCCCCACACTAAACAGAAACATAAAAACTCAGAAAACTATCTCTAAAAGTTATGTTACACACTGATTTTCAAATCTCTTGGAGGAAAAGAAATAAAATTTATTTTGCATAACACCGCCCTTTATAACTTTTTAATAAGTAAATGAGTGATCAGTGAGAAATGCTGCCCATCTGCTCTCTGCTCCATTGGCCTTTGCTAGGCTAAGAGTGGAACCAGTTGCTCAGATGAAAAGATGGGGAGGGGGAAAGACATGAACAAATACAGCAAAAGGGAATTTCTGTTCCAAATTAAACTCCATAGTTAGATAAAAATGCTTTAAAACATTTTTCAATATATGGATATTTCCTTCAATTCCTAGGATTCACTGGCTAGACCATACTGGAGAAGTAGCCTACAGACAGTACACTGAAATTTTTCTGTATTGTCTGGAATGACTTCTTAAATTTTGAAAAGGTTTCACTTCTGTATCTGGGAGCAACATTCTTTTGTTTCCTGGAACACCTACACCACAACATGAACTGTCATACACAGAGCTTACTTGACTTCCCAGCCTAAGATTATTTTTCAACCCTTCTTTCACAAACATTCTTGTTCTTCATTCTTGCTCTATTATATTAAGAAATAAATGTTTGCCATGTTTAAAGGCTTCATGTGCTTATGCACACTGAACAGCAATGCCTCCTTTTTCATCCAGCAATTGTGTCTGAGAAAGGATTAATGTCTGTGAATGTCAGACCTCCTTGGACACATAGTTGCAGTAATTTTTTGCATATAGGTCTTCAAATTAGGATATGCTTGTCTGTGTAAGGTGAGGTTTAGGATATGTCTATTTCAGAAAAAAAACTTTTCAAAAGAAAATTACCTTTTCTTGAGCAGTGCAAAACCATTTGCACCCTTATTTCTGTGATTTAATTTCTTTTGGAATTTCCTAATACATGAAAACATGAACAGTTATAGGAAAGATCACTAGGCATCAGAAAAAAAATGTGACTCATAGTCGAATCCCAGAGGAAAACCTCATTTACATGATGAAACCCTTGCTGTGGAAAGCTTGGGAATCTTGGTGGGTGGAATCTCTCATTGTCAGAACTTTCAGCAAAAGAGCAGCTGCAGATACTGAAAGCATTAAATAAAAAATTACCAACAAGCTGTCTTACCTGTGTGCACTCCACAGAAAGGAAGGGCAAACATGAGCAGGTAGTGCTTGTACATCAGTCAAAACTATGACAGCCATGGTGTAACATCTGACAACACTGACATGTGCTGCACTCCCTAAGATATTCCTCTAACTGAACCATAAAGAGACAAATAAATTAGTAATAGCACCTTGCCTGTCAATGTCCTGTCTTGCAGGCTTCCCACACTGTTGATTAGCATTGTTTGAAGTGGTTCATCAATATGTTTACTTTCAGAGGAAAAAAGAAGAATGATGCATTTTTTTATTACCTTGAGGAAAAAAAAAAAAAGCAAAATAAGGGGCACCTGATTCCTCATGATCACATATTTATTTCTAAGAAAAGGACAGACAAAAATCTCTATAATCCTTTCATACTAGTCAAACAGATCAGATTTTGTCTTTATTCATCTGCTGTGTGGCAGATAAAGCTCCCTTAACCAAATCAGTATTCTCATATAAGAAAAAAAATCAGATGGCCAGCCACTACCTGTCAGATTTTGCCCATATTCCTGCTGCCTGACACAAAGCCAGCACAAAATTTTCCTGTAATACTTTAGTTTTTATAAAATATATATAATTGTTAGTGATTTTTCTTGCTCTTTTTGCAGCTGGAGGCATAATTATTATAAAAAGAGGGTGACTGGGAGTACCTGCAGGTGTTAATGAGCACCAATGGCTCTGACAAGCCCCACCCAGATCCTCCACCCACAGCCTGGCCCCTGGGCTCCATCTCATTTCGGGGAGGGCTTTGCAGATCAGCGAAGAGGAAATCTGTGTACGTAGAGATGAATATCTCTACTTCAGCAAGTCTTAAAACTTTAATAATTGGTATTTAGTTTCGATGGGAAAATAACTGAATAACTTGTGCTGGGGTTTTCAATTTCATTAAGGCCAAACTTTGTTTTTGTCCTGATTTCACCTAGGGCAGAGGTAGCTTCTCCCAGTAGCTGCTGCAGTGCTGTGTTTTGGATTCAGAATGGGAATGGTGGAGTTTTTGCTAGACCATCTTTCTCCTAAGTCAAGGATATTATTTCCCCTTGGCTCATGCTCTGCCAATGAGGAGGTTCACAAAAGAAACTGAGGGTAAGCATAGCTGGGATGGGTGACTTGAACTGACCAAAAGGAATGTTCCACACCAGACAACTTCATGCCAGTATATAAACTGAGGGGAGCTACCAGTGCCCAGTCTGGATTTGGGAAGGGAGGTCTGGCATCAGTCACCAGGGGTGAGTAATTGTGCATGACTTCAGATCTTTTTCCTTTTTATTATCACAATTATTCTTATTGTTTACCATTACTACTGTATTTTAGAAAAAGAAATTAAAAAGCCCTTGAATGGATTGATCTTTCCTCAGGGTGTCTGCAAACGTGGATGTACAGCCTTTCATTCAGACTGAGACCCTAAAAATACAGCTCATTGTCACAAAAGTCATGCATGGAAATCAGATGGTGCAGGCTTGGCTTTTAGCATAAAATACAGGGGTTGTGTCCTGGAATCCACACACAGCATGTTATAAATACATGGTCCACAGACATCCAGTAGTCACCAATGTTCTATATCTGTATACTATTCAGTGGCTTCAGCCAACAGAAAAAAATCTGAATCCAGTGTGAATCTGAGACATTGTCAAAGACATTGTTTCCATATTTCCTTATTCTACTCTGGAGCAGCAAACAGACTATTTTTTCCCTTTTTTTTTTAAAGACCCAACTTCTTCAAAATATATTGCTTTTGTTTCTTCTATGATATATTCGGTATTTGGTATGTATTAGCCTGTTTAATCATGAGTCAGGACATTCTAGCTCACCTGCTAAGCACAACTACTTCATATTTGAAAGTGGAAATAAGAGAGAACAGATATACTGTTGTGATGACATGACTACACCAGGCTTCTTCTGCCCTTGCACTGCACTTGTCATGGGGGTTAGTAAGCATACTTCATGTTGCAGTGCTTTCAAAAGGAAATGTTCTTGTTGAAAGATCCTCATTGCAAACTATGCAATGAGCAACCTCTATCTAGACCTTTTCACCATCACATGCTGATCTCAGAATACTTCATAAGCTAGACTCTGCACCAAAGAAAAAAAATCCGTAGCCTTTTTAAAGTGGTTGATTTAAAAGTTTTCTTTACCTTGAAGCCATTTTTCAATATTGTGGTATTTCAATATAAGGGGTTTTGAACATTTTGAAATTATTTTACTTAGCATTTAAGACAATCATGAAAATATTTTGTGAGTGGCTCAATATTCATTACTTATGTTTTGTTATGTTAGATAGAATGGGCTTTATATATCTTACCTGAACCGGTACCATGGGATTGTGCATGGGCCATAAATGAAGCAAAAGACCCCTTCAAGTCAGCCATCACACTCACCTAGATAGAGTGTATGGTGCCACAGGGCTCAAAGAGAAAAATGAACTACTCACAGAAGATGAAATAAAAAGTTCTGTTTCTTTGCCAAATATAATGCAGGTGCAAAAATTATTGGCCAGCTAACACATGTAAAGAATTGTTGTGGTTTAACTCCAGCCAGCAGCTAAGCCCCTACAGCTGCTCACTCACCTCCCTGTGCAGGGTTATGGGAGAGAACTGAAAGAGAAAAGTGAGAAAACCTGTGGGTTGATATCAAGATGGCTTAATAAATAAAGCGAAGTCTGCACATGCAAGCAAAGCAAAATACGAAATGAATTCACCACCTCCCATGTGCAGGCAGGTGTTCAGACATCTCACACATAAACAGCACCACTCTGAGTGCGCCCCTGTCCATCAGTCTCCCCCAGCTCCACATCCTGAGCGTGATGCCACACCTTCTGGAATATCCCTTGGATCATCTGCAGTCATCACTCCCAGCTCTCTCCCCTCTCGACTTTGTGTACACCCTCAGCCTTCTCACTGGTGCTGTGGAGGGAGAAGCTGAAAAGGTCTTGAAGCTGTGCAAGCCCTGCTCCCTGAATTATTAGGGGTGCTTTGGTCATAAATCCAAAACACGGCCCCATGTTAGCTACTGTAAAGAAAATTAGGGCTGTCTCAGCCAAATACAGTACAATAATGTAATACATCATAATATGTCAGTGATATTTACTTTAGAAAGTGAGTTTATGATTGGGTATTACATTTAACTGCTGTTCTCTTCGACTCTGGAATATGATGACCATTCCAAAAAAGAAATTGAAAGAATAGTAGAACAAACAAACATTGCACTCATTAGGCAAAAAGAGTAATTTCTAATGAAAATAACAACCAAAAATTTTTTGAGAGAAGAAGAAAAGTGAAAACAGAAAGACCAAAAGCTTCCTTTTTTTTTTTCTACATACTTTGAGATTTTTCTCTGCCAAAATTTCTAAAGATCAGACCCAAGAAATTGCTTGAAAGCCAGTTCAGAAAAGTGGCTCTGTTCAACTCGTCTATGAATCTTTGCTTTATTTTATGAAGAATTGTTATCTATCTGACAAAACTGAACAGTAGAGATCAATTATTTGTGAAGCATATTTGATGGCCCTGAAGTTTCTTTGGATGCTGTTGGAGGTTACCCATTTTATCACACTAGTTATGTAAATTTAATTAAAATTCAGCTACTTCACAGGACCTGTTTCATGCTGATGGAACTCTATTTCTCTATTTTCTATACCTGTCATAAGGGGCTTATATCCTTACACCAGAAAAAAAGCCCAAAAAATAGTCATTTATACTCCACATTACAAATTAATCAAATATATATATATAGTGGTGTCAGCAACCAAGAATTTGGTTCTAATAGTCTAACTTTGATCCCATGATAAAACCAGATTGTCATTGATAGATTTTTGCTATACAAATATTAATATTTGTAGGAAGAATTCAGAATTATTTTGGAAATAAAGACTCTACTAATAGATCTATATTCTTTTGCATATGCTTAGGGGCATGCAGCTATTTCTTTTATATTTATTTCTATTTTATTTGTTTGATACTTCAAAATCAAATGAAGATGTATTCTCAGGCTTTCATTTATTCACTGTTAAAATGCATGCAATGTTCTCTTGTTTCTAAAACAGATTTAAGACAGAGGATGATTAAACTGTTTTCTAGTTTGTCTTTGTGAGGGAAACATATCTGATTGGAAATCTAGAACCCATCTAGTATGGGTTGAAAAGATCAATTCCAGTGACTGAGTCTTTGTAGTTCCAGATCATGTTAGCTGTAAAAACACTACTGAGTTTTGTCCAGAACAAAACCCTATTTTCTTCTTGTATGTTATGATTTCAGCAGTTACCTCAGTAACTGTAATGGGGAATAATAATTTTGCATACTTTTTAATGTATATTGCCATACATCCTATGCATTAATTAACCATCATATGTCTGTATCTGAGGCTGTCACTAGCAGATAAAAAATTTAAGCAGTGAGGCACAGATTCACCCCTATTAAATGTTGATGCAATAATTTAAGCTAAAAACAGGTATCTGTTACAGAGAGCAGAGAACTGGATTCTCCTAGAGGTGATAGTGTCCTTAACTGACCTGAAATAAGGTTAGGTGCTTCAAAAGGAAAAATGGATGAAATTGGGTACTAAATATTAAGTCACTTGGCTGTCCTTTAATTCTCAAAGCACTACAGAAGATACATAGCTAATCTCACTGTCTTCATTTTTCTTCCACAGGTCATTCACTCAGAGGAAAAAGATTCAGATATGTATGGAACAGTCCTATCAAAGCCAAGGCTTCTATATTGCAGTCAAGACATATTTTAATAATAGTTTCCCAAACCACAAATTTGTAGAATCTAAAGTGACAATACATCTGGTAATGAAAAGTAAATCCCTCTTTACATCTAAAACTAATACCTAAGCAGCAAAAATAATTTTTAAAACGGCTTTTTAATTATTCTCCATAGTAACCTTTTCTTTTAGGATCACCATATGTACCCCATTACCCAGTGATCTCACTTTAAATTTGTATGACACATTAAAGTCTTATCACTCTGGATTGCAAGGGGATCCATTAAAATGCCACATATTTTACTATTTATGTTGCCTTGGCAGTTAAAAAAACAACAACACCCCATACCATTAACAGTGATTAGTACTAAGGTTGCTTAAAATAAAATGCAGCTCAGAAGTGTTACTGGGTAGAAGTTTGCAAATTTCAGATCTGTTGGTCCTTGCCATTTTAGCCTGAATTAAATGGTCACTTGCTAAGACAATACCAGAAATACTTCTTCTGTTTGCCATTAGGTTCCTTCATCTTCCACTTAACTTGTGATTATAGGCTGTAATATCTGACATTAGTTAAGATTTTGGTCAATCTATACAACACCAATACTTGAAGATAAAGTCCCTGTTTAATCAGATGGAAATAATTTCTGGAAGTTCCAGATAATCAAATTTGTACATGCAGTCTAGAGATTATATTGCCACAGTAAGTTTTAGAGCAGATGTTTGATGCTGTAGAAACCTCCTTATAGCAGAATTTAAATCGCCCTTGTTCAGTAATGACATAGGTTATTAAAAAACAATTTTTGTGGTGACCTAATTAAAGCATTCTATCAAAAACAATCAAAGCAGCCACTCTTTCACTGATGAGGTTTTCCAACCCCTAAATGCAGCCCTGATGAAAGCACAGCATGAAAAATGGATAAAATTATGATTTCTGCTGAGAAATTAGCCTTCAGTGGTTGCTAATAAAGGAAAGTAGGAATTTACACACCAACACAAACTTTGTAAGTGTGGACTCTCTTATATTGCCTTTTGCAGCAGGTAAAGTGCACTGTTAAAACTATCATCCTCAAAATGTTATTGAACAAATCCAGGGTGAGAAATCTATGATATTTTAGTTTTGGAAGCCTAGGAGCTAGACTGTGTGCTCTTACTAACCTAGCTGTGTGTCCCCTGGGTAACTAACCTAGCTGTGTGTCTGTCCCCTGGGTAACTAACCTAGCTGTGTGTCTGTCCCCTGGGTAACTAACCTAGCTGTGAGTCTGTCCCCTGGGTAACTAACCTAGCTGTGTGTCTGTCCCCTGGGTAACTAACCTAGCTGTGAGTCTGTCCCCTGGGTAACTAACCTAGCTGTGTGTCTGTCCCCTGGGTAACTAACCTAGCTGTGAGTCTGTCCCCTGGGTAACTAACCTAGCTGTGTGTCTGTCCCCTGGGTAACTAACCTAGCTGTGTGTCTCCTGGGTAAGCTGTGATTCCCTGCAGCCCTGCCAGAATTTTGTTAAACACACTCTTGGTTTCTCTGCAGTTACAGAGTTGTTCTGAACACTGCTACTCAGCAGAGGATTCACTATGCATCTAGAAGCAGCAGTAATGTTTACTTGGTCCTTTCAGATTTGGATTTACTGCCTAGTGGCCCAAAATAGGATTCTCCTCACAATGCTTCAATAGAAGAGATCCTAGTCAATCCAAAAAGTCACTGTAAGTTGTCATTTAGACTCTGCCTTTCAGAATATTTTCTGAAGCTGTATTTTCTTACATTGATTATCATTGATAACAATCCTAAGAGAAACGGTGGTACCAACTTTACCTTGTGAATCCAATTAACAAAATCTGAGAGAATATTTGAAAATTAATTTTGATTAAAGTAGTGCAATTTAGAATGTGCAAAATTCCAGTTCATGTAATGGATCTTACTTGACAAAATTATGTATAGAATATATCCGTGGTTGTAGATAACACTGAATAACCTTTGTTCTATATTTCTTTCTCAATTGCATTCCCAAATTAGATAGTGAGGAAAAGATTTTTCAAGGCTTATGACAAAATATTTTTAACCTTTAATAATTCTTGCACTACAGCAGGTAAATCTTAGTTTAAAATATGTTGTAGCTCCGAAATTTATCTATTCCATCTAAAAGATGTGTAGGAAACTAAAAAGAAAAAACACCCTAGTGATGAAAAACTCTCATCATTATTCTTTTCACAGAACATGTACTCTGTCTTACACTTCAAAGATCTCAGAGTAATTTTACAGTCCTTCCTTCTTTCCTTCTCTCTGATGCTAAGTGATACATCTCATTTTTCTGTACATGTATGAACTGGAGTGTAAATTTACCACCCAGAAGGGAGTGGCCTCATCCACACACCTTCCTGGGGATGAACAGTAACACACATTGTCCCCAGGCGATGAGCTAACACTACCTAAGAGAGTGCTGCCTGACATGGAAAAGGAACATCCCAGTCTGTGTGCTGGCACCTCAAGAACAGGGTCAGATGATTTGATGGCCAGCGCTCAGGCCTGTGCCTTCATTGTGCTTCCTCTGCTCATACAGACATAGGCTGTACGAGCCCTGGAAATACCTGAAAGAGATAAAGAGATTATAAACAGATTAATCTTTAGACCTGCAAGGGTTCATTCACTCTGTAGAACACATGGTCTCTGGATTTTTTTTTTAATTTTGAACTGACTGGTACTAGCTCTTTTTATTCTGGCACAGCTCTTACATTAACATGCTACTCTCTTAATATGATAGGAGATGGGTCTATCTGGAGCCTTGGAGAGTAGAGTGACAATGAACCTCTGTAACCGAAATGCTAATCAACTCTTAAAGCATCTCATTTTTGTTAAAATTAAAGAGAAAAGCAATTAATTTGATTGGAAAATTAGATCAATTGAAAAATTGGAGCTAACAAGAATTAGATTTTGGTTTTGAGAGAGGTGGTAATTTTTGCTGAGTTTGTATTCAGCACTTAACCAAAAAAAAGTTGAGCTTATTTGGACACAAAGAGAAATGCTACTGATGTGGCTGCACCTACATTAGGTGAACAAAGAGGAACTGAGCAGATTGTGCATGACCTGCATGTGTACAAGATACTGTCACCTTGTTTAATTCTTCTATGACATCTTATGGATATTTCATAAACCGTCACACAATTGCAAGCTATCTAACATCTCGTTGAGAATTTTGTAAAAAAGTTCAAGGTCAAAAATAATTATTCTGCATATATTCATTTTTTCTACATGGTGGCTTCTTTTCTGACATAGCTTTTTAAAAGCTGCTTGTGAAACATCAATGCAATGCCCAGGAGGCATTCAAAATGCCAACTGGCCAAAAGAATCTCTTTCTAACATCAGTTTTATATTAGATGTGAAAATTTGTGTAAGGGCATTTTTGTTTGTTTGGGGCTTGGTTTTCTTTGTTTCACGGAAAGGCAACCATACCAGTTTGTGCAATAAATTAACAGAGAAGGCCTTGAGAACCCAAACAGCACTGCCACTCTGGACTAATGGGGAAAAGAGCCAGATAGAATAAAAATTTATGAACTTTCTGACCATGTGTACAAACTCGGCCCCTTTATGCCTTTGGTTAGTTCGTAACATATTGGGGAAGGGGGGCAAAAATTGTTTTTGGAGGTAATTTTATTTCCATCCATTACCTCAGACACTTTTAGATCCTCACACTACAGTGTGCTGTATGACACCCCAAATAAATAGACTAAGTTGCCAGACCCTTGTACCTGCAGTCTGCTTAGTTATTTCTGAGAATAAAGCAGCTCCATGTGAGCAGAGCACTCTTGGCAATAATAGCTAAGGGTCAGTGTCTGACATCACCAGCTGTAGCTGACACACACACCCGAGCTGGAGCAAGACAGGTAGCATGGAGCTCACCTGAAAGGTCCTCAGAAGGAGGTGGTTGCCTTGTCTCATGTCTTTCCTTGTGTTCTTAGGAAAAAGACTTGGATATCCCTGTGTTCTGAGCAAGCAGCACAGAAGGAATTCACTAGGAGAAAATTGTTGCCGCAGAGATATTCCAAACAATGAAGTATGTGATGGTTATATTGCCATGGAACAATAAGAAAAAAATCTTTAAAAAATTTCAGTGAGGTTCTTATCATTTGACTTTTGGTCACTACTTTACTGCTGTCCTTTAGCCCAGGGATTTCATTTCAATATATTTTTTAATTATGCTTTTGTGATGTGCTTATTTATCACTCTTAAAACTAACTTCAGTACACAGTTATTTTGAGGAATAGTAAATTTTATTGGAATACTATAGGAAAAAGCTGAATTTTAAAATTTCAAGAAAAAGTATGGAATAGAAGCTTCAAACTCATTTTTTTCACCTTTTTCAGTAACAACCTTTAGATATTTATGGACTGAAATGGGGAGTAGAAGATCCAATGTCTCAAAATCTATTCTCTGAAAACTCTGGCCATACTAGTGTCTCACCAAAAAGCTTTGAAATCATCCCAAACTTGATCTTCCAGGGTCTGCCTTTTTTCAATTTTTAGATTTAGCTTTTAGAAAACTATTCAGTATGAAGAATGTAGTATAGGCTCTAAATGTAACTTCTTGAGTTCTGATAACCTTAAAACTTGAATATCAGACCATTACTATTAATACATGAATACTAACTTAGTTGTGTTTTAGAGTCGATGTCTTTGCTTACCTACAGGCTTTACAAGCATGCAAATATCCTTAAGGTGGAAACATCAGATGAATGTTGGCAATATCCAGTGGGCCTCCTTCAACCTTATTCAGATAATTTTTATTACATTTGATAAAATCAGTGTCACTAATATGCAATCCATGTAATCCTTGACAACACCAGAAACATATCATCAAATATAATTTGGATTAGTGTGAGAGAATATGTCTATAGAATGGAAAAGCAGATCTATGACTGTGCTTTTCAAAGCTCTCTGTATACTCAATGACATAGGTCTAAATTTCATATGTAAAATTATTTGAATTTTCACTTGTAGGAAAATCTGGAATCTTTAGACTCTGAGTTTTTGGGTTTCGGTTCCTTTTATTTCCTTTTTCTTTCCTTCCTCTCTTTCTCTGCATATTTTTTACTAAGAAATAAAATGATAATATTTAATAATTATTAGCAATATCCATGTCATTTAAAAAACCACACGTTTTGTTGAAATTTAAGGATAAGATCACTAGCAGTAAAGTCACTATTTCTTGAAAGGACTAAAAAGTTTTAATGTCAGACTTCAACACTTTGATGTATTAAATTTCAGTTGTCCAGTCCAAAAAAAGTTTTAGCTTTGAAATTTAAAAGCATTAAAAGCATGGTCCATTAGATTGGGGAAAAAAAAATCTTTGTAGTATTTTATGGAGTTCTTCCTTTTATTTTTTCCCATTCTTGAGTCCCATGCAAGAATGTTAACGACCACAGGAGATATTAAGTTCTGGGAAATCTCCTTCAGGATCTCCAATTAGGACCCTAAATTTTAAAGCTGTGTTAGTAGACAATCACAGTTTCCTAATGGCTAATAAATATATGAAAAATTATTGTAGCTATTCTGAAAAATGACTTCAAAGGTTTTTATCCCTAGTGAACAAAATCTTCTCAAGATGGATTTTTATAATCACTTTGCACATACATATATGGAAAAAAGTCTAGAGTAAAATCCACAGCAACTATTTAGCTTACATTTGTAAAATGTTTGTATGATGCACAATATCTGTTTATCTGGGTGCAGAATGATCCTTCCTCATACTTGTTCTTAAGTCTTGCAGATTGTGCATGGGAAAAGGTGTGCAATTAAGTTGTTAGGACGTCTTCCCTGTTGTTATTAATTCAAGTTAGTTGAGAAGCAAATGGTGCATCCCTTTTTTTCTCTGTCCACGTTACAAATGGTCTGTGCAGCACCTGTGGGCAAGTTTGGCATCCGTACCTATCTGCTGATACACACCCACGTAACATGTGCCTTGCACTACATAAATTACTAATAAATACTAGGTCAGGTTGACCAGTAAATTCCAGCTGCTTTGTACTGCCCTGTTCAATATAAACCAGCTGTATGCAAGTCTCATCTGGCTGATTCAGATGGATTTACAGTTATTTTGGCTTGGCAACACCACACAAATCAATCCCCGTATATTGATGAGACTTGGTCAATACTTCCTCTGAAATCACACAAAATGCATAAGAAAATGTAACCTTTCAACAATTATTTTAAACATCCACTTTTAGAATCTGAATCTGAAGAGATAAGGTCACATTAGTAAAGATAGCCAGTAAAGGTTAACCATTTAAATCATACATCTGTAAGAAGTTAAAGTACACTATTGCAATTAAACTCATGAATATAGGTCAGCACTCTAATCCCGTGTCTGGTTTAATCTGATCTACAGAAAGGACAACTTTTAAACATTTTTTTTTCCAGAGCAAGTTCAATGGAAAATCAAAATATCTGAAAAAAGGATGAAATCCATTTTCTTAACAAAACAAACTTCATCAGAAACAATCTTGTAAATGATCTGTAGCTTAAAAACTTATTTCTGCCTATTCCTGGAAAAAATCTTTGTAAGATCAGAGGCCTTTTAAAGAGCTGAAATGTCCAACATCTGTTTCTGTGTTTTATGAAGGCAAGACAAAGATAAATTAATACCATATGTGGAGCAATATGATTCAAAAATCCAGATTTGTTGGAATTTCCAAAAATAGGCTTCCACTTCCAAGTTTGTAAAATAAATAAAATCAAAGGTAAAGGATTTTTTTAGTACTTATCCTGAAAAATTAAGAAATTCCTCAATCAGAAAATAGAAAACTATGGTTTATATATAATATAAAATTTCTCTAACATTTAAGGAAGAGAACTGTGGTGTAAATTAAAAGAGTCTTAAAAGAATCATGCGATGCAAGTATTTAGACTGAATGATGTCTTAAAAGAATCAAGACAAAGTAACATGAGAATATTGCCATTTGCCTCTGGCATTCGTATTTTTGTTTATTTTAGAAAGACCATAGCCTTTCAAAAACCTCTTCTGTCAGGAAAGATTATGTCCTAGGAAGGTTATGTCCTAGGCTGTGGCTTGTAAATTTTTCTTTTCTTTTTCAGAGGAGTCTTCATTTGACTATTCCCATGAAGAAAGAGACAATTCACTTATCGTGGGCTCCTGTCAGTTTTCATGAGCAATCAGGTTACAGGGTGTAAACAAAGCAAGATGATGATGCCAAAAAGTCTCTCAGGTTCCACGGTGCAGTAGATGCTGGATGTTTGAGATTGCTGATGGGCTGTTTCGTACATCACTGTCTTTGTAGCCTCACACTGTGTCTCTTTGCTTCAAAGTTACCTCAGCCATTTATTTTTTATTAGCTTTAGGTTCTTCCAGGATTTGTGTAGCCCCAATATTCTCCCAGGTAGGGGTTAGAATTTGTTCCTAGACATTTGTGGAGTAGGTTTGTACCCAAGGGGTAACCTCTTTCAATGGTAAAGGTGGTTCAGGCTTAGTCTGTGTCTGAAAGAACAGCATGAGCATCAACCACCAGCAGTGACTCTATGTAATCCCAAATGTAATGCCCAGTTGCTGTAAGACATAAGAGGCGCAGAAGAGATGGGTTTTTTTATTTCTTTTAGCCACAGAGATTAAACAATCCAACTGAAAATATTTCCAGAATAAAGCAGTAACTAAAATATTGCAAAATTAAGGGAAAATACCAAAATTTTTTCATAAGTTTAATTGATTTTGAAATTTGATGACACTGTGGGTAAAGAGAAAAAATATTTAGTTCTCAAAAAATAGCATGGTTAATAGATATGCATCCTCCTATGAAAACTGTTCAAAACCAAAGTTCACATACACAAGCAAAACAAAACCAAAGCAAGCAATACCCCAAAGAAACAAAAAAAGCAACCAACCAACCAACCAACCAACCAATCACAACAATAACAACAAAAATCCCACAATTTCCCCCTAAAATAAACTAAGAAAATGGCCCCCCACCACCATCCTGTTTCGTTGCTAACAGTCCCATGGGGTCACTGCCACTGTTTCAGCTAGACAAGTAAAAGATAAGTGATTTTCACTCCATAATGGTTTTCAAAGTGTTGCTCACCGGGCAGGGAAGAATGAAGATCACTGCTCTAGACTACACCTTGAGACTTCTGTAGGGCTAGATTAAACATTTTCACCAGATATGGAGCTAATAAGTCTTCTTCAAAAAGACTGGTAAGTTTCTAACAGTTTCCCTTATCTTTTAACCACAAGACCATGAAAAACATCTAAAAATTTCATTAGACACAAGTGGATTTTAATCATTTGTGCAGTGTAAGATGTGGAGAAGAGCTGCAAAGCTTTTCCTCCCTACCACTATGCATGTATTTAGTACATTTCTGTATCTGTACTGAAGGGTCTGGGTATTATCTATTAAGTGACCCTGAGATTGGCTCAGTTAGGCAGAACGTGGTGCTGATAACATCAAGGGCACAGGGTTGTCCCCACATGAGCCATTTGCTTAAAAGCTGGACTCATTGGTCCTTGTGGGTCCCCTCCCACTCAGAATATTCTGTGATTCAACCACTTGCGTAATAATTTTGGACAAGAGGTTAGAAGAGGGTCACTAATTAGTGGCAGAGAAGACTGGCACCTTTCTCATTCATTTCAAAAAGTGTTTTGTTCCCAACAAATTAATTTCAAAGTGTTTTATTCTCAACTCTCCAGAGGTGTCAATCTAGACTTACTTACAAGGATGTACCAGAGAGTGTTACATGATCTTCCTTTTTGAGAACTTGATTAAACAAACTCTTCTTAAAGGGTTTAAAGAAACACTCGGGAACAATGTGAACACACAGTATTACTAGAATTTACCTGCCATTATACTTGATGTTGCACTGAAAATTTATCTTGGAATTGTTTTTTAAGCAGGAATCCAAATTATACATTGAATTTTCATTTACAGGTGCTAGATGACTTTAATTTCAAATAATGCAGAAAGTAATTGCAAACAAAGTCTAGATTCAGAGCTTGAAGATCAGACTAGATCTTCAAAGAAAATTCATATGGTTTGGTTTACTGTTAATATATAGGTTTTCAATGAATTTCTAAACTCTCATTTTGAGATGGAAGTGCCCTTACTATGACCCTCTCCATCAGAAAAAATGTTCATTTGCAGTGAAACATATGGTTTTCTGACTTTTGGAAACAAAATGAAAATTGAACTTTCTCTAGTCATATTTTATTTTAATTTTTGAACTTCAGAGATGTGGAAATCTCACAGGAAGTCGCCATTGGAATTTATGATACTACATTTATTTGGGGTTTTTTTGTGTAGCTGCAAAATATTTAAAAAGATTCCCTATATAAATCAGGAAAAATAAATGGGAAAAGTCAGGTTTTATATGCAAAATATAACATCAATGACTACTGATAGATCATATTAGGAATTTTTATCAGCATTGGGTGGACATCAGAAAAGAAAATCTTAAGAAAAAGCAAGAGAGGATGATATAATACAGTCAATATTTTGGAAGGTTGTATTATTTTTGTTTAGCTTACATTTCATATGTAAATAATAGTACACATAATTTTTTCTTGCTGAGAAATGACTCTCAGTATCATCTGATTTCAAAATATTAAATTCTCATCAGCAGTTTGAGGAAGAAGTGAAATTTAAGTTATTCAAATCAGAAGAGCAAAATATTTAATACACCAATCATGTAAATGTGTACTTTAAGTGTGCTGTTTACAATATCCTAAAGTCACAATGGACATCAGCTCTAAAAATTTACTCCTCTATCAGAAATGCTTTAAAAAGTACAACATAAGGCAGCGTGGCTGAAGTGAGCAGTTGAATGCCACTGAAAGTCCTTTGCCTACATTTCTTGCTTTTCCCCATCTGGAGGCTCCAGACTGCATCTATTGGCATGATCTCTGAGACTAACAGTTTAGAAAAGGTTATAAGGGGTAGAGTGAGTGACCCTATTTGCATCACAAGGGAAGTGCTTGGAAAAGCACAATGTTTTATATGACAAATTAGCCCTTCTTTATCAGTTTGTGCTCCATTGTACCCTTGCAACTTTGACTTAACCATCAAGTCTTTGCAAAAATAAAGACAGAAGAGAAAATCAAAATACTGTATATCTCTTCTTTTTCTTAGCTTTAAATAAAGAGCAGACAAAAACAGTTGCAAAACTATCAATTCTAAGGTAACCACAAAAGGTTGTGGTGAAAAGCCCAAGTGCTCAGTAACAAAGGAACAATATAAGAATAGAATCATCTACACGGTGTGTATATACTTAAGAGTCTTGTATCAATCAAGAGAATTATTCCTCAGTGAAATGAAGATACACATTTCACTGAGGACCTGGATGCTGTCCTTCAGCTGGACAAAAGCAGCACCACTGGAACTCATGCTGCTGCTGCATACATGGGCATCACAACATATGCCAGTTGCTCACCTTTATCCACAATTAAATAGCTGCAAAGGACCTAGTCTCACTCTACAGGGAGCAGTCATTAATGTCTAACCTTCATTATCCAGGATAACCATCTCCTTTCCTGACAGTTTATATGTGACAACTCAGTCATTTGAGTTCCATTCATTCTCACAGCATGAATTCAAGTTACAGGACTTGAAACTAAGTTGACTCCTAGGAATGATCCATAGATGGTTTGAATTCCTGCCAAAGGCAATATATCTTCTGAGGAAAAGAGGGAAAGAAAAAAGACAACACAGAAAAGCAATAAAAGAATAAGCTTTATGGGAAGAGCAGCCTCTTTTCCCATAAATGATGAATCAATCTATTATATTTGTGATAATCAATACCATGGATCCTCTTCATGTCAAGGTAAAAAACCCAACTTGGTAAAGAGACAAATCATTATTAATTCATTCATTGCAATAACATTAATCACGACCAGCTAATGTGATATTAATGTGGCTGTAATACGTACTTCCATAGATGGAGATTTCACTGTAATATAGGAATTAACTACTGTACCTTGGTTTTAAAGAGTTATGTAAATTGATAAATAACACCAAAAAGCTTTTTAAATAGGGGTAGGCATGAATCTATTGACGTGCTGTGTTCTGGTAGAGATGGGAGGGTGCCCACATCCTGCTCCCGTGCCCACATTTGCAGGTATATTAACTCTCTGCTTTGCATTTTCCATGAGTTATTGCCTACAGCAACAGCCAGTCAGCTTTTCAACACTGTGGTCCTGTTCCAGGAAATATTGATGTGGGAGATTAGTAGTTCTGGGAATGGAATCAAAGCTGTGAAGATGCTCACTGGTGCCTAGGAGGAGTTTGGGAGTCACGTGTGCAAATGATGCCCTGAACATCCTCCCACACCAAGTGAGGGTGGAAGAAGGGCATATTCCAAGATATGCCTCCCATAGGAACCTTCAAAACTGGCTTCTGGTATGGCATGGCATGGCATGGCATGGCATGGCATGGCGTGGCATGGCATGGCATGGCATGGCATGGGGGACTTGGACAATACAGAAGGACCTTCTCCTTTCTCACTCAGCACAGCACTGAGTTTAACAAGGTACTGCAGCCCTCTGCTGAGGCTGCCATGTGTTAATGGGGAACAGCCCAATGAAGGAAATGGAAAACTGAAATATCAGAATGCATAAGAAAAACAATGAAACAAAAATAGTAAACCACCTTTCTACTTAAAACACTGTATAGATTCACTGTATCTCTAATCTCACTTAACATATATATTCCATGGAAAGTTGTAAAACTCCAAGATGATGATGAAAATTCCACTTTGAACAGTAAAATTTCTAAACCTCCAGTAGTTCCTTTCAATCAGTATTTCCATGACTGCATGATTCAAATTACCTGTAGAAAAGATACAATTTTCTCATATAATCTACCTGTTTTTTCTTTGAAGGAACAGGTTTAAGTGCAGTAACGAGCTTGTAGCAGCACAAACTGTATTTGTGTTTGCAGTTCTGCAATCTTGGTTCATATTTGTAGACACCTGACTTGTACAGAGCACCCATGTTGAACCAGTTTTCTCTAGTACATTAGTCCCAATATTTGTTGTCCTCAACAAAATCTGTTGTAGACTAATCTGAAACATTTTTACAGCAAACTAATATAACTATATTTAGCATGAACTATCAGATTTTGTGTCTGACAGTCTGTTGCTCCATTCAATGCAGCAGCAATGCAATTTGACCTGCTTTGGTAACTGGAAGTGAAAATTATTGTATTTTAAAAAGTATTTTGGAAATTCTCTCTGCCATCCTGTAATTTAGAATCATTTTTCAGACCTCTGATTTTTTTATTCTTTAAAATCCAATTATGCACATAATTTGCAAATTGTTTTTATCTCGTGTGGGAAGGCAAGGGGGAAACAAATATTGCAAAAAGTTAAAAATCATGAATATAGTTTGGAGCCATCAACAATATTTGAACCCAATGCTATAGCTTATTACCACAAAAGGTTCTTCCTACTATATTTTTAATTACCAAAACTATTAATGACTTCTGTACCTTTGCTGCTTATCACAGAACTGGTCAGTTAAAACTTCCTGACTTCCATCTTTTGCCTGTCGTGTCCAATAACCCTCTGGGAAAGTACTTTTTATCAGTGCATAATACAATAGGAGCTAGATCATGGCTGACATATTTACTAAGATCCTATCAAATGGTCATGAGCAATTACTCAAAAGGAGCTTTGTCAATGAATGAGATTTGTGATAAGCTGAGAAGGTTAATATTTCTGTCGAGAGCACTGATATCTATTCACTGCATAATCAGGATCACCACAGGAATACCTCAATATCATTTATTACAGAAAAAGAAGATACTTTTGAAAGTATTTTTGTTAAAAATCTCTGGTATATGATTTTCTCCTAGCTTCTGAATGGTTTTGTAGCAGCAGAGAAGGTATATAGACCTGGGCACAGTGGACATGGGATAAAATTTGGCTAGTCTTAAGTATTATTTTGGCTTCAAGAAATGTCACTTTCATACACATGTGTTATTAATTTAAAATTATTTTGATTTACTTTACTACAAATCAGGAGAAAGAAGACACAGTAAGTTTAAGAATGTTTCATATTTTATCAGGGGTTGCTGAAATTGACAGAGGTAGCTTGAAATAATTCATTAATATTATAATGTTGATTTTATTTCTGTTAGCTGTTTCTCTTATTTTAAAACCATGAAAGGCACATGAAGATGATAATAACAATGGATCACTTATTGTTCTTTCATCTCAATTGTTTTAGTTTCAAGTATTTTAATAATACACATGATTTTCAGTATGTTTCTGATACAATGCTGGAATTGGAAAAAAGGAACAGAAGATAAAATGAAGTTCAGTAACTGTTATTCTCATAATAAATCACAGGCATCTTCTATTTTAACTTTATCTTAAATTTTTGTAGCAAATAGATTGGGAATTTTCTTTTTTTTTAAAAACAAAACCAAGTGAAAATATACCATTCCTGAAAGCACTCAGCCTCCAAATCTCTTGATGATACCCAGAAACATGGTGTTTCTTGGTTTGTTTTCTTTTTAGAAATGGAAAAATAATTATAAAACATATTGTGCTAATAAATCAAAAAAGGCGCTAGATATAATCTCATAAAATGTTATGGCTTAAATAATGCCCTTCATCAGTATTCTTTGTTTAACATTTTATGTTTATTGATAAATGAAGATGCATTTAAATAATTCAAACAAAACATTAGCTGCAAGCAAGGAATTAATAATTGATAGGGCTGGAAGGGCTTTTTTTCACTTGGGAAATAGATAATATTAGCTTAATGTGGGGTTGTAGGAACAGAGGAAATGTAATGGATCTGCCTGCTTTAAACTGATGATTGTTATTGTGGTCTGAAAGTTGCTACAAAGGCAAAAGCAGGACAGCTCTGTAACAGCAATAGATTTCACTCATAGGAGCTGACAAGGCAAATTGTGGTTTGATATGCCAGATTTATACAGGGGAGGGGATCTAATAAACTTAACATACACTAAAGGAAAAAAACACATGCTGTTAAACTTACAACTGAGAATTTTCAAATGACAAAACCTAAACAGTTTTGGAGTCCAAAAATGTTTGGGTTTTTTTCACCTCAGCTTCATCTCTTACGATTACCTCCATCCAGAGTTTTCTCTAAGTCAGGGAACCACTAATAAGGAGACTGTATCACAGAAGCAAATGCATTCTTGAGGATTCTCAGAGGAAGAGCATTTAGACTAGAAACTCTCATCATAAGGTTTTATTTATGTTTGCTTGCCAAGATGCCAAACTCTTCCAGCTGTGGATTTGTACATGGAGATGTAGAAAAACAGCTTTGTCAGGTCCTCTCTTAGGAAGGAAATTTCTGTTGGTGATCCTCAGGTTGTGTCTGGTGATAGCAAAACCCACAGAGTTACTTTCAAATTAGCTGCTGTTTCATTTGCTCTTGGGATATAAGATTTATGGTGATTTAAAAGTCTACCAAATTATATTTTAATTTCTATATGACATTTGTGAATCTGCAATCCAAACATTCATTTTACACTCTAGCAGCCAGAATCTGCATTTGCACACGTAACCAACATTTGACTTCATTTGTTTGATATGCAGGAGCAAATTTAAAATAAATTAAAAACAAAATAGTAGCAGAAATCTATAAAAATTTCATAGATGCTAATAGTCCAAAGCATAAAGTTAACGTTCTTCCAACCAAAATCTTTTTGACAGTCATAAACAAGAATATAAAAGGTGTAATCTGATCTGCAACTAATAACATTTTTCAGGTTTTAAAAGTAAGTTCGAAAGATCACAGCCTTATTGTACCTGATCACGACTACTAGAAACCTTGCCATTATGATACCAGGGTTTTACTTAAAGGTAGTGCTAGAAGAGCCAAACACTGCTAATAAAAGTATTAAATAGAACATTCCTCATTACTTAAACCGTTGTATCTTGTGTCATCACTTACTAAAGATGAATGTGCCATATTCCTGAAAATGAACAGTTGTGTTTTCTACCTATTTTCTGCAGGGGTAAATGGTCATAAAGGGATCAAGGCAGTGAAGAATCAAGTTCTGTATCTCTAGTTATGTGTGCCAAGTTCATACCTGAACATCTCCCAGAATAGGTTTTCTGAAGCAGACAGATTGTAAGCCTGCACAAAATTGGTTTCAGAAATGCAAATGGGAGAAAGCAGCTTTGTTTTCCAGCCATTGCAACACTCGACATGACATTTAGATAGACTTGCTTGCATTGACAGTAGGCACATATGTCTACTATTTTGTTTTAAAATATATGTATTGCTTTTAATAACAACATTACAGCTGTTCACAAAATGACGCCTCTAGACAGAAGCACTACAATGAAAAAAGAGTATCAACAGAAGGACTGTATCTGCATGCAATTCTGCAGTTGCCAAGAAATGAAGATATAACATATGGTCATTTTGTAAAGGTGAGCTGAACAAAAAACAAGCAGCAACCTAGCCAATTTTTGTCATTTGAATTCTCCTGTTCAAAACCCAATTTACTTTCGTATGACTCTTGCTAATTTGAATGATATATTTATTAAAATATGATACAACCAGCCCTGCAACTGGGAAAACAATTTAAAAATAAATTTGTAGAATGGTACGTTGCCAATTTTTCACTTGTCTAGAGCTATCCTTTAAAAATTAATGTATAATTTTGCAGCAGAAGAATCGAATGCTATTAACAGCTTGCTAGTGTGAAGAGAGGAAGTTGTAACTTATATTAAATATCCCACTGTTGATATGCCTATGAATGTCTTCCCTTGATTTATCTGTTTATTGAACTGCCTTGGAAGGGCCACTTCTCATAGGAATGCATGGGGGAATGTTAACATAACCCAAGAATCTTTCATAATCTTTCTGGACATCACCCAAAAAATGACAAGATTTAGGAAAAAAATTATAAGATTGGAAATGTTTCATTTCCCACCGCAGCAATTTATAGACTGTAGGGAAAGTGTGGGCTCCAGACAAGCTGCTGGTTTAAGCAACAGTACTGTTTTTGTACCCAAATAGCCAACAAAAATTCATAGTTGCGTGGGCTTTTTTTGTCAACAGAAAAAAAATCAGATCCTTGATCTAATTCTGCTTACTGATAACGAACATATATATCTTTGGCTCCCTGAGTGCCTTAGGAAAATAACAGGAAGGAAGCTTTTTTTCACTTCCAGCACTATATCCCAAGCTGCTCCTTCCTTTCTTTTTTTGCTATTTCAGATCTCTTTGCAGATGCACTGTAAAGCCCCATTCATGCATGATATTTTCTCAGCATTTCCTCTCTTATTGTCTAGTTCTCTATGTTCTGCTTGTCCACAAAGGCAGAACCTTTACAATCAGAAGCCTAAATTTATTTATTTTATGGTTTCGGGATTCCGAAAATGCCTGTGCTTAGAATAGAAGGCATCACTTTTCCAACTGCCTTAAGACTTTTGTTATTTTTATTGTGTTACACAGAGAAGTTACACTTACTTGCTTTGTTTCTAATGCATTTCAGCTCTGTCCTTACCGAGACTATTCATAATGAAGGCTGACAATACATTGCAAAATTGTTTCATCCCAGCTAAGAGCTGTGGTGTTTTTTAGAAAGACCCTGGTGTTATTTGGCCAGCAGTTGGCTTAAAGAACTCCTCCTGTCTTAATTGCCCCTGAATTCTCAAATGTCAGTTCCTGTAATTCAGGTTTAAATGATAAAGACAATAAAGGAATTTTAAAAATATTTGTATAGAACAAGAAGAAATGTGCATTCCATTTCCCTAGCAAAACTGCTGCCACCAGTGCTATTTGCACAAAAGGCTTGAGCACAAATGTTAATACATTAAAATGGAAAGAAATCTATCAGGCAGGATAAATCAGGACTCACTAATTAGGACACTGCTCAGTTATCTCAATCTAGGAAGCATCTCTTGCTTTAGGATAGATGTTGCAGAGAATATCAAACAAAACACCCAGAATGACAATTCTTTGGTTGATCAGACCAGCCATCACATTTTCAGTCAGTTCTGCAGGGGAATCAAATACCTCAGTAGTTCCCCTATACACATTGCAGAGAGACCAATGAGATCCTCTGTCACTATTATGTTCTTCCTAGAAGAGATTTTCAGTTTAACACACTGCTTTTCATGGCTCTAGGTTGCAGGAAATACCATTTAGCAGCTAAATTTTAAATAATAAACCGAAGCCATGGTACTTTCTGTCTATTTTCTGAGAAGGATATGATGCCCAGGGTCTACTGCGCAGCCATTGCAGGAATAGCTCTCTTTAATCCACAGCAACCCCACTCTCCAACCCACCACTCAAGTACAGCCACCAAAGTCAATGAATATCTGATAATTAGGGGGAATGATGAGCCAGCCCTTTCTCTTTATGATAACAGGAAAAATAGCTCATGTAATACAACACTGTACATCGATCTTTTTTTGTTTAAGGGAGAAAGATTTTGCAGAGGCATCAGATCATCAGGAAAAGAGGCGAGAGTGTATCTCTATACAGCCTTGATGAAACAGTCCCTTGTGCATTAGATACTGTTCTAGTCCCTTCAGTGCTCAAAAATATAGACAAATAAAAGGGAGCTCAGCACAAGCTGAAGAAATGAAAGTAATATTTAGAGCTGTGATCTCAATTTAAGAAAAGCTGAATGAAAAAACACATTACCTTGAGTGAGGATGAAGTGATAACAGGATAACTATATTTCTATTTCTAAAGATACCTTGGGTTAAAAAAAATATTTATGGGGATATACCAGAAAAATATGATAAATTTTAGTGAGGGTAAATTTTTGCTGAATATAAGAAAAGACTTGCTTAGCTTTCCATAGGCTATGAAATAGTTCCTCATGGGAAATGGAGAAAACCTGGGATTTTTCAGAAAAAAACTGAAAAAAGCACAGAAAGTTTTACTGCAGTGCTGCAGATGTCACTTTCTTTTAGCTCTAAATTTGTGCATGTGTGTTACAAAATATTTGTTTGAGCATACAGCTATTTATTGGCAACTTTAGCTATTTTATGGCAGCTTTGTATAGCAATTTCCTTGTACTTATTTCCCACCCTTCTCCTAGCAGATAATAGTTCTTCAATACAACTTTTTCTGTTAGAATATTTATGTTCTGAAATAATGAAGAACATAAAAATATTTTTTATTCATTATAAAAAAAAATCATAGGTATTTATAATAGGGATGTTCATTCATTGGAATGGAATTTTTCCATGTAATTTTAATTCAGTAGACAAGAAGGATCTCAACAGAACATTTAATTTTGAAAATTCAAACCTGACATTTTTTTTCTCAGAATTTAGGTATAAAGTTACTTTAATTATTTTATGTATTATCCTACTTCATAGGGTGATGGTTATATGTTATGTTATGTTATTTTTGTTTCAGTGTATTCAGAGGCTTTCCAAGACACTCACTGTAGCTTCCTGATTCTGAAAGAATGTTCTGTTTCTCTGGTCTGCCTCCTTTCCAGCACTGAATAATGATAAACAGATCTTGCAAAAATCTTTCCACTGATGTTTAAACTGAGGAACAAAATTCAGAGAGAGATAAGGTATCACTTTTCACCAAACATGTTACTCTAGCTGCATATCCTACATCTTGACTTGCTGCAATGTTTATAACAACACATTTTATGTATAATGCCATGAAGTGATGACAATCTGCTCCACTGTCATGGTGTGATGTTGAATTAATAGGAAACAAGGTGAGGGCAGAGCAGGCAATCATTGTATGTGTTAACTTCATGATTAACCATTGGGTTCTTAATAAAGTCTTACTCTACATAACAGACTGCCAAATATTTTTGTCACTTCTACAATATTTTGTCAAAATATATGACCTTGAAAGTCACCTTTGAAGTTATCTTAATATTTCATGCAACTGAGTCTAATGCAGCTTTTATGAACTTCAGTGAGAACACACCTGATGTGTAAAATAATCCCTAATAGTGAGTGAAATTCCTAAAAATAGATAATATGCAGTGAAGTGTGTTGCAAGAGAGCGCGCTGCATTTCTCTCAATTTAACTAAACTTAGTTCATGTTATTCATTAATTATTCTAGAATGTTTCCCCTTAAATAGAAAATAGAATAATTGGTAAATAGCATTTCCATCAAAGTTTGTGAAATGTGTTTGGCAGACTACAGAGATCAAAAGCTCTTGCTCAGTTTCAAGATCATCAGCTGCCTCCTGCAGATTCATTAGGTGCTTGTCTTGCTGCCCTAGTTCAAGAAGAACATCACACATGCCCTCATTGCAGAGAAGAATTGTCAAGACAAAAAACTGGGCTGTCCTTATCTCTCAGTGCAGCTGCACAGCCCATTTACATCCACGGTGTGTGAGACCAGCAGCCACTCCTGCCTACAGACCAGACTTTATCTAAAACCTGAGGCTGATTTTCAGTACTCCTTGATATGACTTTTGTCTCCATGGTAAGTGAACTAAAGTCAAAACACAATATCACACTGTAAGAGATAAGGGATCATAGCAAATAAAAAATTCCTTCCCTGTGAAGCTTATACACCAGGTATGAACAAGAGACAGAAAATACAATATAAACTTATAATAATACTGGTTGTTAAACAGTTAATCATCTAAAAAAAATTAATAATTTTTTTGTTAGAGACCATGTAAAATAAAGTTGAAAGAACATATTGATTGTAGACAGAAGAACAGCTTCACAGATATTGCTATAAAGCATGTGGATTAGCCAGAAGGAAAGAAATAAGGAGTTGACTTTAAATTTAACTAAATAAAAAATGAAGCTCTGAAAAGGAGGCTAGCTAGAAGCAGTTATTAATATATTGACAGTAATCCAAGGTGATAAAGAGGGATTAGGCTATGAAGAATCTGAAGAATCTCAATGGGCCATGCTCCATGGGATAAAGTTTTGTTCAAGGCTCTTTTATCAAGAAAATTTTGCCTGCTCATTGCTCCTGAATTTGGTTAGAAGACTGATGAGGGAGTAATGAGTGAAAGCACTCACCCTCAAAAAGGTGTAAGCAATACACCCAACCAAACTGTTCAATGTAACATTTCAATGCGTGTTTGACAGACTGCCCTAGATCAGAGTTATTGACGGTAAAACAGTTTAGTGATACTACAAGCCTTCAGTTCTGCACATTTGGCAGGTGTCTGTTCCTTAGTATCTGCATCTGCATAATACAGCTGAGTGTAGTCTGTGTTAATCAGCATTAGCAATACATTATCTAGAAAGTAAATTGTTTAAGATATATTTATTCTCAAGCCTTTGAGGTTCACTTTTGTGAATAGGAACAAATTATTTCAATAATACAGAAGATAAATTTTGTCACAGCCCCATTGATATGTACCAAAGTTACTTATTGTATCCCCAGAATTGAATCAAACCAAACTTAGGCCATTTTGAAAGTAAAGCTGCCAGTCCTATGCAAAAGCTAGATTTTTAAAGGTTGCAAAACATCTGGTAAAAGTCAGATTTCCTCAAGAAGGTTTTTACATCTATTTCATAGAGCCTTTATACATATGTGCATAGACAGGCATAAGTGAGAATCATGGTCATATTCTCTAGAAATTTACACTGAGAAAATTTTATAATCAAGTTTTTATCTTTAGTAGAGGTTATATAACATATATTGTGATTAACAATCCACAGCTATGAAAGGAAGTTATTTTAAACACTATGCAAAAACTTTATTTCTTCAATTTGAGCAGAGGTAAACCTTAATATTAGAAACCTTCTTTTGGACATAATTTATTCAAAAGATGCCCCTAGATTTTCTACACAATGGTTATAACTGCCTATATGAACTGATGGAATCAAGACCTTGAAAATGTGACCTGTCAAGTCCACCTCTCAGCCCCTCTCTGTCTGAAGTTGGTATCATAGATTCACTAGCTTTTATCTATTGCAAATATTTATAGCATGGCTATATTTATTAATACTTGACCCTGCAAAACTACCACGTTTGTCTCACCTATTGCTTCTCTTGGCTGACAGACTGCTGGTTTCAGGAGTGAGCAAGCAGGTAACCAGCAAGAGAGGAGCAGCTGGGAAGCTCTATAGAAACTGTGAGAGTGTGGGAGTTTGGAGGTTATTTGTACTGCGGTATGTTCTCTCTATTTTACTGACAACAGTTTGATGTCAAGTCTCATTGTTTCTGTATAGGGAGGCCAATTTTCAGCTATCTGGCAAAGGTAAATTATGCAAAATTCTGCAAAAAATGTTGTTTTTACTGCTGGAAAAATTGCTGAAGGTCTTGTGACGTATAAGCTGAGACATCCTTGGGAACAAGACACACCCATGGCTATAAAAGAGACTTGATAAAGATATTTTAAACTTTATATATGGGATGATAGCTTGTTCAAATATTTTTTTACAAGTGGAATTGAAGCAGGAAGTATTGTAATATCTTTTCTGAGGAATTAGATGGTCAAAAGCTCAATTTAGAGTCTCAATATTTCCAAAGGTTGATCAGGATGTGTAAGCTCAGGCTCTGGCTGAAGCCTCCATGAAAAACAACCAATCTTATCTACCTCCTTTGTGACTTTCTTACCCTCAATTTTTTCCTTATTCCAGGATCTCATAGTGATACTTGGTCTTGGGTCCTAAAATTATAACTTAAATAGTACATATTCCTTTAGTGCGATGAAATGGGCACTTAATAGGCTGTGTTGGCCAAAACCCACATTGTTATTAAATATTAAATACTAAAAATAGCTGGTTCTATTCTGATGTTCAATTAATCTGTAAATAGTTCTGAAATTAGCTGGTTGGTCTGTTTTGCAAACAAGACATGTATTTTCATTATTTTCATCAAAATCCAATTAAATTCTCCACGTAAAAAAAACATTTACTTAAGTATTGTCTATGACCTAATTCCAAGGCTGAAAACAAATGACAATATTTAAAAAAATCACAATCTCTGTATTTCTCTTACTTCCAGAACCTTTCTCTATCTTCTAGCTCTTTTTCTTTTTTAAGCTGTAGAATATATTTATGTATAACAGAAAGCCATGGTAGTAAAAAACTGCTGTCTGAGAAAACAAAGAACAATTAATGAAGAAAAAAAATCTACAATGGAATGCCTGTTATTTTCCCTTAAGTGATACATTAGGTACAGGAAATCACATTACAATTTGATGTATGTGTCACTTTAAGAGTGATTCTTGGGTTGTGGAGGTAGCTTTGTGTCGTATGATGTAAGTACTTTTATTGAGTAGGTAAATGTGTAATAGCTAAAAGCCTCATAAATCAGCTAAATGTTCTCCCAATTTATAGAGAATATTTGATCTGGGAGCATTACCATCTAGTGAGCTTCTGAGAAAAAGAGAAGACATGGAGAGTGATGGAGATGAATATCTCAGATTATTTTTTAGATATATGATATCTGAGGCTGCCTCTTCGTTTCTTGCATCTTTTGTACTCATTAACACCTGTGCAAGTGTAATGGACTACCAAATTAAAGTTTAGCACTTTTATAGCTGCCTCCCATAGAGTCACACAGAATGAAACACAGGATAGGTTTTCAGTCCTAAGGTCTTTCTCTATTAAACAACAGTAGCAGTGAACAAACCATTTTGAGAAATTAATCTAGCCATTGTTTTCAACATTTCAGTCCACCCCTATTAAATAAAATAAGTAAAATTTTTCTAATTTCAAGTACAAATGAGTAATATTCAGTCTGTCTCTGCATATCAGTTCTTAATGGAACAATGGGGGACTTTCAAACCTGTATTTATAAATATATATATAAATAAATATATACTAGATATAAAAGAAACAGTATCACATGGATTCACTTTGACTCTCCTTTACAGGATTCTTTATATAGTACTTAGCAAGTACATTAAAAGTATTTCATATTTAGCAGCATCTGTCAGTAGTATTATAATCTGTACACTATGATGAGTGCATGTATTGACTGAAGCTGAACTTTTGAACCTGTTGCAACATCAGACAGCAAAGAATTGTTATTTATTTGCCATATTGCAGTTATAAAATTAAATAACTATTTTCTGTGGTTAGTCAAGAGCAGGTGTTGAACAAGCCTCTGATTGCTAAATGGATACTTCAACATATTTTTGAAACTGTGATTTGTGAGGGCGCTGATGCTTTGAGGCATTACTTGTTGGATTGTTCACCTATTCATATTTTATACAGCTGAATACCTTCCACTTTAAGTCTCATCAGAGGCCTTTAAAAACCTTGTTTCACACAAAGTCATTTTTCATCAGGCAAGTATGGAAGCAGTGACAGTTTAAAGTTTCTTTTTCTTTTCCTTTCTGAGCCACACAAGTGGTACATAAGGCATCAGTCTTTGGAAACGTGACCTACTGTAGGATTTATCGTCTGTGTGAAATAGTTAAAATTTCCCCTATTAAATGCAATTGTCTTTGGATGTGTAATCCTTTCTGGACTACTTTCCCTGCAGTTTAGGACTGACACATTGAATTTTTGGGGAGTTAAGAGCAAAAGATTGTCTGACACACAGCTTCCTGATAAAGAAAACAGTGCGTCGAGTATCTTATCTTAGAATGTCCAAAGTTTTTATTACCACAAAACCAGTTTAAAAAAAAGTGGATCATTTGATAGATCTGCCCAGGAAGAATACAAGGCAAGGAAAAGATGCTAATCCTAACAGAGTCATAAGAATGGAGGCATCTTTCCCTGATCCAACTCTTTTGGGTTGAGGGACTGCTGTTCACTTGAGCTGTTTGGTGCACGCCTGACTCTGCTGTGAGATAGGCTGGCTCGAGCATTAGCAGGCACATAGGGTTACAGAATGTTTCTGGCTTTCTTTGCAAACTCTGTCTCTAGGCTCTAGCCCAGTGTTAAGAATTACATCCAGGCTGGTAATGTGGCACCCCAAGATGTATTTCTATAAGCCATCCCACTCGAATTCTACCTGACCACTTTACCGGCTCTGAATGACACTTGAGTTCAATCTGTACTGGTATATGATCTGCTTAGCAAGGTCTATAAAACACTAACAAGGTTAGCAATTCCTGTTGAAGAATGGTCCTGTTCAATTATCCTAATAATTCCTCTTTGACCTTAACCTCTCTAGAAAATAGAGCTCATACAATGTGCCTTAATTCTAGCTTTCCCTCCTCCAGAGCATAACCCAACTCTTTATATTATATTTTTCCCTAAGCTTTTTCATGTTAAAATACCTTTCTAAAAACTTTTGCAGCCCTATTTAGCCAAACCAAACTGCCATTTTTTTTCTCAAGAAATGTCCTTCACTTGGTGAAACACACACACACACACACACACACACACACACACACACACACACACACACACATACATGCGGTGAAAGCCACAAAAATTTTCTAAAAGAAAGTAAAGGCTTAGATGTTCAAAGAATTAGGAAATAAAAGGCCAAACATGTCTGCCTCTAAAAATATGGTGTCAATTTCTAGAACTGTGATCAATATAAAATTTCCCTCAAAATAAATTAAATAACAGTGGCAGGATACTCAAATTAAAAAAAAAAATTTGCAGGTCATGTTGCTGTTTTTCTTTGTTCTACATAGTCCTGATGAAAAATCTCAGACAGTTGTTGTAAAAAAATGTAAAATGCTGAAATCAGACTAATAACTGCAACTGTCATGGTGATGCCAGCTATAAAGAGTGCTAGTGTGATCCTTCTAATCTAGAAATGAGCTTAATCATAGTATAGATGTTTTGTCATCAGCCTGCTGTCGAGATAAATAATCTTCCTCTACTGTCTCTACATGACAAATGTCAGTCAAAGCAAGATGGAATCATTTGAAGGGAAATTGTAATCTATAAAATATATATTTTTGAGAAAGGATTGATTTGAACATCAAATGAAACTATTTGGCTTTGTACTGAAACACAGTAAATTTTTTCTAAGGCTTCAGCAGATACTCTTGGGCAGATTCTCTTGGGCAGTCTTATATAACTGAGGAACTTGAAGTTCTAGAAGTTACTATATGATTGGCCAATATAAAAGATCATGCTTAGAGAAAAATTCTAGTTTTTTGTTCTTGCATTTATGTCTTAGTTATGCTAAGGGGTCCTCATCCAACTTCCAGTGAAATCAATGAGAGCTGGAAAAGGCCATCATAGCATAAACCTTGTGCCTGCAGGTTTTTTCATCTTGATGTAAAAAGAATAGGCATATGGCTTTGAACATGTGAGAGGGAAAAAACTGCTGCTTCAGGAAAGGACTATGGGGATATTTTTCTAAGGTATAAAAGGAGATAGGCACCTAACTGACTTGTGCCTTTGAAAATACTTGACTTACCATCTAATAAAGCAATATTACAAAATAGAAGTATAGATTCTTCTTGGTGAGTTGATCTTGAATAAAAGCTCTATTATTTTTTTCACTAATAATTCTTTGCCTATTTTTAGGAATTTTTTTTATTTGTAGTACTTATTAAGTGCTCAGTCCTGTTAGAAATCCAATTTTTTTTAAAGCCATTCTTATCTTAGCAACTAAAGATAGGAACCACACTAAATAAATGAAAAAAGGAAGAGAATGCTTCAGTTCACTGTGGCAACTTCAAGGGCAACAGAATACCTAGCACAGCACACAAAAATGCTGTGGTAGCTTCCTCAATTTGCCTCAGACATAACACATGGGCAGTTTTTCTCCTTGTATACATGAGTCCTTAGATAATAAATGGAAGCACATAAGCATTAAAATAGTTTTGTATTTTTCATATCACTATTACTATGGTCCTGCTAAAATCACCTATCTAGAAAAGGTTTAATTACTTTCAAAGACACTAAAAAACTCTGCATTTATTTCAATACTAAACATATTTCAGAAGACTTCCACTTTGCAAGTAAATCCATTAATGCAAATTAGTATAACTGGTTTGTGCAAAGGTTTACAGTTTTCAAAAAAAAATTGATTTCTCTAATCTTCACATAAAGATGTTGATAATGAATTCTGACATACTGTCTGCTTTTGTAGATAAAGCCATCAAGCAATTCTGTTCAGATTCAACAAAAATAACATTACAAGGCTTCTAGATTATACATGGATTAAAAAAAAATCTTACTTCAATTTTGAGGAAAGCATCTATGTTGGAAAAAATAACGAGCTTTTCAATTGGCATGTGGAAGAATTAACATCTAAAGATATAAATGAAACATTAAGAATAAACTGAATTTTTTGATAATTCCAAGTTATTTGGACCCAAGAAAGGCTGATCAACTCCATACAGAAAAGATTGTTTGGAACTTACAAATCTGAATTCTATTGTCTGCATTAAATTTTTCTTCCTAAGGTCAAGCTTACTGTCAACTATTTGCTGAGGAACCTTCAAACCATTCACATGATTTCTTCCAGGTATATACATGAAAAACTGATGTGCAAACGCCTGTGCCTCTTGACTGAACAAAGTGCCTCTCTATATTTTGGTGACATTTCTACATTCACCTTTCAGGAAGCAAACGATCACAAAATATGGAAGGCAAACTCTGGCTCTGATTCCTTGTAGATCAGTTTTACATAGATGGATTTCTATTGCATCAACAGAAATACTTAATAACTTTCAACAATTTTTTTTTTTGATAGTGTGCTGTGGGTCTGGGTTTTTTGTTTTGTTTTGTTTAGTTTTTGGGGTATTTTGTTGTTAATTAGAGGTCGATTGGTGGTAAAACAATGCAACTAGGACACCTAATTGGCTGCATATATGTACATGGTTACTTAATATGAAAGTATGTCTTTATGTAAATGAACCCTGAGATTTTAGGATGAATGCTGAAAATCAAGCAGTGTTTTCTGCTCAGCCTTTTTCACCAGTACTTAGGTGGACCTGCAATCACTGAGGAAAGGACCTTGATTACAACTGTCTGGAATGTCATCTGAAAACTCCTACTGGACGTGGTCCATCACGTATTTAGCACACTAACAGTTCTGGCAGGAATGAGTTCCATGAGCAATGCTTGTGTTTGATTTTACCACAGCACTTATACTACTCTAACTCCAGGGAAAACATGGATTAGCATCCAAATTGCATTTGATTCATAACTGCAATACTGTCCTCCTTATTCTGAAAATTATCTAGTGACAGCAACTCCATCTAGTCTGAAAATATCACATATTACTCATCAAAAGATGAAAAATTACATATAATGATATGTTCTTAGCTCATCACAGAGAATTCTTTCCCCATTTCATAGTAGATCATGAGAGCAAAAAAATTTCTTGACTTCCGTGACTTAGGTTTTTTTCTAATATGCTCTCAAGAAGCCACATAACAGAAATAAAACACTTGCATCTACTAACAATTTGTTCCTTAAGGATTTTTAAATTATTTTTTTAAATAAATAAAAGTGAGAATGCAAATTCTCTCTGGAGAATGTAAAGACCTTGCATGATCTGAACCAGATTCTAAATTTTCACTTGCAATGTTCACAAGAGTAACACCTATAGTCACATAGACAAACAACTGTCTTACTATTTGTTATATCCATTTATAGATTTTCAGTCTGTAAATCTAGCAGGTACAGTGTTTAAGATATCTATAAAGTTGTGACTGTTAGACTGCAAGTAATTTTTAATCTATTTCTGTCTCCTTTACTGCTCAGCTGCTTTAAACTATAGATTTTCTCAGTTCCTCCATCTTTTAAACTACCTAGATGTAGCAAAATAGTAGAATTACTAGTTGTTTTTTCTTATTACCTCATACTGTCTGTCATATGTTATTATACTCTCCTTCAGCTCTGACATCTACTTTGTAGCCCACATTAATGAAAATGACAATCGACCCAAGTCCTCTTTTCTTGCTTCAGCAGTCCTACAGGGGAAAATAGTTCTTCAGAATAGAAGGCAAAAAAATAAAACAACAGGAAAACCTTCAGATTCACTATGAAATAAGTGGATTTAAAATCACTCATAGACAAACAAAATACTTTTTCCTACTATTTTTTTTTTTAATTTATACCACAGACTGGTCAGATAATGCAGATCTCTGACAACAGCAGCCCTGAGGAATAATTTTAACATGCAATCTTCCATAAATAAAATCAAGCAGTGAAAGCCAGCCTACATCTGCCAACACAGGGAACCAAAGGCAATTCCCCAACAGAGGACCCAGCATTCCAGTGTTCTGACTCAAAATGCCTGAAATGCCACCCAGTTCACTATACATGCAAACTTCCCTTCCTAGCATGTTCTTTGGCATTTTTAAACAGGTCTTTTGTCTTTCTTCACCCTGAGTCTTTTAGGTCATTGCAAATTCTCTCAAAAAATTAGAGGAGCATCAAAAGAGGTTGACTTATACAATGAATGACTCCCTCTGAAAACCCGTACTAACATGGCTTAGTGAGTTCTGGCTATAGTTTATGTCATTTCAATTACTTTGGGGGGAAAAAAGCCAGTTTACTTCATAGTACCTGGGTTTCAAGGCATAAATGCTGACTTTCTTAAAGGTTGCTTTTTGTATTGCCTGACATTGTTTTCAATAAATACTTCACTGTTTACTGTGTTCAGCAAGTAAAAAGACCTTAATATTGATGAAATAGCATGCTTAGTAATGACTTGTTAGGGTTATAAAACCATTATGGAATATTTCATGGCAGGACTACCTGTTTTTCTTTTGCTGTGTTTGACATTTCCAACTTTAAGCTCAGACTTGAAACACAGATAAAGCTACAACATTGAATGTGCACCAGTAGTTGGTTCCAAGCACCTCCTCTGTAGCCTTTATTATAACAGCAGAGATACACAGATTTCTACTGTGATAACACCTCAAGCTCTTGTTCCAAATGGTCATATGAAAAGATTTTGCTCACTTTATTTGTGGTTGAGGACAAAGAATAGAAAGAAGAAAATTGCACAGTCACCCTTATTCATATGAGTTGTATAGAGAGACTAGTGGCTTCTTTATGTTTCTGCTTCCTCTGCATTAAATTCTAAGAGCAGCCAACATGACATGTCAGAGAAAAAGATCTGAATATCTCCCTTTTTACATCTTGTTTAAAAGACTGACCACAGCTCATGCTTCTCCTGTGTTTTGTACATGTGTCCCAGTATGAATTGCTTCTGTGGAGAGGACAATGCCAGTTTTTAATAGTGAAGACGGACAAGCCATTTGTTCTGTTCTTGTGATTTGGGCAGCATGGCTCCCACCATGTGTGTGATGTGAGTTACTCAGTATTTACTGCTCTGCCATTTAATGGCAAGTTCCTTCTGGCAGCCAACCAGCCCACGCCAGTGGCATTGCCTCAGTTCTGAATAACTTCCTGTGATACTGACATACCTTCAAAGGAAAATTCAAAAGTCAAAAAACTTCACTTACAGAGGATTTCTTTTAGTGGCAAGAGGACAAAAATATATTCAGATTTCAAAAACTGTAATGAATGCTTTATCATGCAGACAGCTGGAATTTAAATGTTACAAAAACCTTTTTCTGTCTTTCTTCTGCAGTGGCAGAGATCCATGCAGAGGGTGTCTCTGAGGTCAGGAATGGGAATCTTGGGAAAAGGATGCACACCCATCCCAGATCTTCTCCTGAAGATGTGTCCCATCATTTTGCTGGTAATTCCTACCATCTCTCTAGTGGGCCTTTGAAGCTCCCAACTGGGTTCCAGGCCCCTGGGTCTCAGACTTTTGAACTTTCTGCATGACCAGTCTGAATGACATCTGGTAAGTATAATAGTCTGCATTAATCAGATACAAGGTCAATTTCCTGCTTCCTAATAGCTAGTGTTTAGAATGGATATCAAGTTCTGGAGAGTAGAGATTTTAATTCATACCAATCTGTTTGGTTTTATACCTGTTGTTTGTTTGAATTTCAGCCAAAATTTTGGCCGTAATGTTTCTTGGCTTCAGTGATGTCTTTTGGAATAAGTTCTGGAGTGCAATTTCGTATTAAAGAAGAAAGGTGTTTTGGAGCAACAGTTTTTTGACTGCTTCTTCCCACTTCAGAAGAACCTCGCTTTTTTCTTTTCATGAAAGAGACAGACCCTCAGTCTGGATCCTTCATGCTCTTTAGTAAAATATGCAACTTGATTACAGGAAAACTTTTTATTTCAAAAAGTAACCCTTCCACATCATTCTATTCTCTTTCATACAAGTGTTTTGCAAATTCCAAATTCTCTCTATGGATCAAATCATCTTTAAATTCTCTAACTTTATAGAAATCATATGACCTATGTTTGGATGATATTCTAGATATGAGAAAAAAAGTGATGTATATAAATATGTTACATAGTTTCACATTATTCTCTACCACTCCTTTCATCAAACATTTCATTTGCTCTTCGAATGCAAATGCACATTGAACTTATGCCTTCATTGAACAGTTTTCAATAATTCTGAGGTTCATTTCCTGAGCTGATATAATTAATTTAGAAGCATGTGAGTGGTATGAGCACTTAAGGTGTCTCCCTTCCTGTGTCAGCTCTTCTTCTCTGTGGTATCACTGCTGATTTTCATCTATCACTCTGTTATCTGTTCATTTTACATACATATATATTCAAAAACCTTTCTTTTTTCTGATTAAAATTCTCATTTGCTTCTCTTTTCTCTGGTCTCACCCCCATTAGCATAACATATGCATATCTTCCTATGTTTTTCTTTTTTGTAGCTTATAGTAACACATGTTGTCAGATACATCTTAAAACACTAAACACGCTGTATGTACTGATTTCCTCTTTCCCTCTCCTTTATTAATACATTCAAAGAAATTGAACAGATTGATTCTCCATTGTCACAAATCATACTGATTTAACCACTCTTATTAGATGACCTTCCAGGTGTTTTATTACTTTGTTTTAAAATTTCATTTCAACATTTTTACCAGATACAGTTTTTACTCCTCTGAAATTCCCTGGATCACCCATGCAGTATTTAAAAAATCTATGATATGCTTTATGCTATATCCTAACCCTTGATAAAAGGAGTAAATTTATTACTCAGAATCACTTGACAATTACCTGAGTAAACCTGAGGAGGAGATGATCACATGAGTAGCGTCTGATTTCCGTGGAAATTTCATATTAGTGAAGGATGAGACCATCACTGTTCCTCCATGTAGATATTCCCATAACTAAACTACTCCAACTAATGCTTTGGTCTACATACCAACTTATCATTCTGCACCATATCTATTGGTATCAAAGTATTACTTGACAAAAGGAGGTAAAAAACTAGTGCTTGTCTGGTAAGGTACCAATCAAGATGCGTAAGGGGCAAATTTTTGCCCTTAGGTACCAGCTGCTTTTTAATCTTATGCAGTCACTATTGTAAAATTTGAATTAAGAAATAGAAGACAATGTTCAAAGCTGGATGGAAATAGATGAAGGAAAAAAGTCTCTTAGCTGACACTAGTCTTTGATGTGTGCTCATCTGAGAGAAAACTTTGTCCAGAACTGTATTTACATTTGTTCTGTAAGTATTACTGCAAGAGGGCTTATGAGTGTAGGGAACATATGGAGAGGCTGGCAGGCATGGATTCCCTGGTGTGGTGGTTAGAGACTTTGCTCTGAAAAGGCAAGCTTTGAAAATTCATTTGAACACTATAAAATACACAACTAGTATGCCAAGTAAATCTGTATTTTAAAAAGTATTACTATTGTGAAAAGGAATTAAATATTTGAAGAAAAAATTCAACTTTGTAATGTAATTTAAATAATTATTCTATAAGTCTATATCATAGTCTAACATTGCAAGCTAAATTTAATTCTCAGCCCTTTCACATAATGACTATGTCAAATCTAACAAGTTTCTTTGAATTATTTTTTTTAGTATCTGGGCTCCCCCACCTTTACTTATTTATTATTTATTGTAGTATTTGCTCTTTAAAATTCTGAAAAATTTTCTGATTCCATAGTGACAGCAATTCCCTTCCTCAAGGGTTCTTTCCATTGCAAGATGTCCCTCAGATTGACTAAGCTTCATCCACAATCCATCAAAATCAATGGGACAAATTTTAACAAATTTCAGTGGATGTTACAGCATGTGTTGGAAATGTGTAGCTAACTTCTAGCTTCTCTATCCTGACCATGTTTAAACCATTGGTGTAATTTAAAATATTATTTACACTGAAATACTTGATGAATCACAGACTGCATGTGTCTAGATTTCTTTATCAATGTAAAATATAAAATGACAGCTAAATATTTTTTATTGAACTTGGCTACCATTGCATCTATTTCAACTCCTGTATGTAAAAGTCATGACTATTCTCTCTGTTAAACTTGGATTTATATATTATGTATATGTATGTGTGTGAGTGTATACACTAGTATACATTATTATCATAAGGAGGTCTAAGCAGAACCTCCATCCTTAGAATCATAGAATCATAAAGGCTGGAAAAGAGTCCAAGGTAATCACAACATTCAACAAATACCAGCATACACAATAAACTATATCACTAAGTGCCACATCTACTCTTTTTTGAATGCTTCCAGGAATGATGACTCCACCAGTTGCTGGGAATCTTGCTCCAATACTTAACCACTCTTTCAGTGAATAAATTTTCCCAATATTCAATCTGAATCTCCCTTAGTGCAACTTGAGGCTATTGCCCCATGTCCTGTCTCTAGCTGCCTGCATAGTGATGAAGGATAAGCAGAATGCTGGGGATTTTAGAGCGTTTTTTGCCCCATTGTCTATTAGCAGCACCAGTCATTCTTTTGGTACCCAATCCTCTGAGATGGTGAAGGGGTGGGGAGCACAATAAAACCCCCATAATCCAAGGAATTGGAGTGTCCAGGGAAAGGCAACGTTGCTAGTGAAGTGTCTTATGAGGACTGGCTGAAAGAGCTGGGGAAAAGGAGGCTCAGGGGAGACCTTATCACTCTCTACAACTACCTGAAAGAAGGTTGTAGCCATGTGGGGGTTGGTCTCTTCTCTAAATGAAGTTGGACATTTTTTAGATGATCTCAGAAAAAGTTATTTTATTCAGAAAAAATAAATTAGATGTAAACTGCAAGCAAAATAATTATTTTTAAAAGATTGATCTCTGGTTATATCAAATTTGCATTCCAAAATAAAGGATGAACACATTCATGAATATTAGACTTCTAGAAGAAAACTGAAGCAAATGAAGTCATTAGTCATTTGAACATCTATTTCTGCGTGGGAGATCAGTTTATGCAAGCATGAGGAATACGTACATCACCTGGAGAAGCACAGTATCTAATGCCACAGCTCCTACCTGTGTGTCATAAAGAAACCACTGCAGTGGTGACTCACAATGGAAATGAAAGATTCCACGGAAAGAACTATTACAAATGATTGTTATAAATTATCAGAATGGTACTACCCATAGGATTTCACTTTTTGTATGTGTTATATTTCTTCTGTAGCACCCTAGAAAACAATCACCATCTATCACCCCCTTGTTATCAGGAAGTTACTGTTCTTGGCTTTGTTTTAGAACACTTTTTAAAAATGTTTGAAGTTAATTTTGGTCAGGTGACCTGTTTCCTTTTACCTCATTTTCTATTCTGTTCTGTTCTATTCTGTGTTATTCTATTCTATTCTGTGCTATTCTATTCTATTTTCACAACATCCTTTAAACGACTTTAGTATCTGACTGCCTTCCAAAAATGCACTAACTGATGTTACTAACATCTGTCATGTGTAGTTCATTTTCCCTCTCATCTTCTCTGCAGGGACAGGATGAGAGAGAAAATGAACCACACATTGTGTGTGCAATGTAGTGTTATATGCATATGCATTATGATAGAGTCTTTAATTACATGCTCTCATCTTGTTTTCCCACAGGACCCCTGCCTCATTCAGTGCACAGGACAAACACATGTGAGAGATTTCAGAGTGCATAGGCAGCCACCAGTTTAGCAGTTCCTGACATGTTTTTTTCATCTGATCCGGTGCTTTTAAATGTATGTTTCCTCTTCTCATGTCCTTTTTTTTTTCATCTTCACATATTATTGGTATTTTCTATAGAAAGAATAGCAAGAGGGTACTCATAAGAAAATTGAAGAGAAGTAAAGTATTTATTAGACCTGAAAACAATACACAGTTAATTCCTCAAGCCTCAGAACACCTTTACATATAATCCCAAAGTGGGATTCAGGAAGGAAAAACAGGGGATGTTTTTCCCACATGCTCCACCCCGCCTGAAAATTGAGGTATATAATTATGAATCTGTAAAGTTGGAGGAAGCAAGAATGCTGCTAGTATGGAGGCTTTGAAAGAGATACTTGCATGCTTCCACTTGGCTTGAACTTTTCATGTATCTGTGTCATCCAAAATCATACCTTTTGCAAGTAACCACTTAGAGCTAATTTGGAGTCCTCTCTGTTACCATCTGGTACATGATATCCCCAAACTCTTCACGTTAAATTACATTATAAACTTGCACAAATAATCTCTCAAAATGCTTATTATCTTGGAATCAAAATGCTAAGAATTATTATTTGTTATCTTGGGGTTTTTTCCCCTAATGAAGACTTTTTGCTTATTCCTAATCAATGAGTTGATATTTTTGTGGGTTGGTTTTTCCTTTTTTTTTCTTTTTGTTTTGCTTACAATACGTGAATGTGTAATGACAAGAACACTGCAGATAAAACATAAATATCATGCATTCTTTTCCTTTTTCTACATACATCTTAGTTTCAACTCCTTTTAAATACAATATGCTTCCATATTTTACAGCAGGTAACTATTTTGTCATTTCAGAATGCTTCCAGAACCACTTTTGACTGACTGTCATAAAGATTTGTCTAAATGAAAGCAGACATAGTTTTCTTTTAATTAAATAAGATTTTTTTAAATTAGATAAGATATTTTTTATCTGTTGATAGAAACTTTGTAGCTTCATGGATATTACTGCTGATTTATAGAGGTAAAAGTTTCCCCTCTGCTGCTGTGTGCAGTCGTTTCCTACAAAAATGGCACGGATGCTGGCTTGTGTGCATGTTTTGCAAGTAGTTCCCTACAGTAGTAGATTAACTCCATCTGTTAGTCCACAGGCAGGGCCATTTGAATTTTGCCTGTGAAATCTGAACCCAGGCTAAAGAGGGAGTCTGAACTCAAACCTTTTTTTAACTTCAGATTGTCTGAGCCAATATAAATGTATTGCACCATGGAAAGGAGCCCTTTTAAATCCACTTCAGACCAAACTTGGAAATGTTTGAACAGCTTAAAGCTTTTAACCTTGAATCTCATTGTAGCTTAATGGGGTGTTTTTGTTTGTTTGGGGATATTTTTATTCTTGGTGGGTGAGGAAGGTATCCAGATTTTCCTTTTCAGCTATGGATCTTTGATCTCTGCTTCTTTGCAGTGATTCCACTGCTTGTTCCAGCTGCAGTACACTTATCTTGTGAAGCAAAGTGCAAAATTGCACTGCTTGTACATGTGGCTCACTATAACAAAATTGAAGAACTTATATTTGCACTGGAAGGTTTTCAGTTCGTAAAAGGTCAAGTGTAAATTTTTAAAGCCCCAATACATATAAATCCAGGCCTTTGGGAGAAATATGTTTTCTACCTGGATTGTATATCTGTCCTCATACCAAGAAGTCTGAGTGTCTGTTCCAGAATGTTTGAATGCAGTGCAAATATTTGAATCAAAGCAAATATTACATGTCTGTTAATGAACATTTTCAGAGCAGCTATGTGATGTTTGACAGGATTTTTCTTTTGCTGAGTAAATCCCCTCCAAATGTTCATGAGTGTTAGCTTAGAAGTATATAGTGACATACATACCATAAACACAGCTGTTCCAGGGAAAATGTATTTCACAGGTCCAACACTGAGGATTTCTGTTTGATATTTCAAAAAAAGTTTCAAAAAACATTCATGATGCCATGAAGACCTCATTCCTGCTTTACAGAGAGTAGAACTGCATGCCTGCTTGATGGCCAATTATCTGAGATGAGTGAAGAGGAATTTTGGCTAACTGTGAAGAGAACAGAGGAGCCCTTTCTGCCTTTTGATGTGGTGTATGTGGTGTCGAGAAGGGGGGCAGGCAGAGAGCAGGGGGAAGCTTTGCTATCCAGCCCTCTTTTTCATTCCCTAAAGCAATTTGGGATTTTCTGTTTCTGTCACCACTCTTATCAGTACAAATGTACACATATCAGCACTCTAACAAAAACTACAGACATGCATACTCCCTGCCAATCCCACAAATCTCCCTGTCCAGTCTAATAATTACAAGGTATTCCAAAGAAATACCTGGATTACAAAGGAGCTGGTATATCATCCTGTATTATCTCTTGCTGCAGGGTGTGAGTTTAAAAGATGGCATTAGCATAGTTTTTGATACTTTATTACTTGCATTTATTTTAACCTATTTCAAATGTGATCTGTGTCAGTAGAATGCTTATACTGCAGCTTTTACTGGGAGAGGAATACACTGCTATTGACAGGCATATGTGGTAGCACAACAGATTTTATTCTGAGTCTCCTTGCTTGCCTATTTCCTTTAAAAAATTCTTCTCTCTCAGTTTTGGTGACTTAAAGTTCATCTTTGCATAGAAAGTTAGAAATAATTTTGCTAAAACCACATTTCTTTCATACACATCCCACAGATACGGGGAAAAACATACTGCATCCATTATTTTCAAGAAAATAGAATCTATTCCTCCTGTATTCCTGTTTGGAAGTCTGGAAATTTCATTTATTTTAAGAAAGCAAAGACTTGTAGGCAACAAGTTAGATTTCAAAGTTAATTGTCTTCTGGATTATTCAACAGGTTCACACTATTTAAATGTAATTTTTTTCTCAGCAGCAGGGTCATATCATAGCAGAGCCTTTTCTTTTAGCCCCTTTAGTATAAACTGTAAAATGCCTCCAGTACCTCTCAGTTTCATCCTTCTAGCCAGTTTTTTGAGTTTAACATCAGAAAATAATAGAATATAAGAAAGTAAATTAAATAGCACAGAAAGGCTCAGCCATGATTGAAGTTACTTGAACTCCTGATGCTTTCAGCATGTTACACTGACAAGCACAAACCAACATCACATACATCTTATTATTTAAATTGTTACTAAAATTGACCAGGCCCGATGTTGCTTCATCTGTCCAGATATGTGTGCATATAATAATAAATTCTAAACTCACCTCTTATGTAGCACTTTTCATCCACAGAGCTCAAAGCTTTTAAATAGGAATAATCAGATAACTGATTTGCTCTAGTGACCCAGCAAATCAGCGACATAAGGTAGAATTGGACTTTAATTCAGACCCATGATGACCACATGAATGTATCTCACTGATCTGGTGATAATACTGTAATGAGAATTCCATAATATTTATAAGCCTTTTATACCTTTTATGTTGCTAGATTTACTGCCTTTGTAAAGATTTACATGACCGTGTGCCTTTTTTTGGCCATCTTTTTTTTTTTTTAGTCAGAGAGAGAAACAGACATATTTAGAGAGCCCATATTTAGCCAAAGAAAATTTTTAGTTTGGTGAGATTTTTGTAAAGTATTTTACTGCATCATTCGACAATGTCTCAAGTATTTTCTTTGCTACATCTTACCTCTTAATATGAATTTTTTTTCTGGGTATATATCTTAGGCACTGACTTGCAAACACTTTATTTGTATCACTTTAGTACAGACTTTTGAATAAATATTATTGTGTATTTTCTAAATTAACTTAATCTAATGATGCCTTGAAAATAATCTTTGTAATTTCAGTATTCTTCGATTAAGTTATTTTCAGTATGTTGCAAACAGAGAATTTGTTGGTGTTTGGTTTTTTCTAAATCTTAAATAATTCACCAAAATTAATATTGGCTCACAACAATTGAAAGAATGAGTAAGGTACAGTTACAGATCTGGGCTATATTGTTATCTTCATGTAGAGAGTTGCACATTCAGTTAAATTTCTGAATCCCAGAAGTTAGTTCTGGATTTTTCCTAGAGCAGCTGAAAGCAGAGTAAGCCTGTTTAGTAGCCTTAAATATTTTTTGTTAATATGCTTAGTAAGTCATTGGTTGTAAACATTTTTATCTTACTAGTTTGATTCCTAAAATATATTTTAATGAAACCACACTCTTTTACAGATCAGCAAATATCCTCTACAGTTAAATTTTATTGCTTTAACAAAGAATGCATCATGATTAAAGAAGGGTATGAAATTTCAGTCTTGAAAGTTCACAGTTTGACTTGTACTCAACCCACTCAACAAAGTATGTGGTTGTAATGCAGTTCAAACTGCTGTATTTTCTATTTAGATCATCATGGTATTCAGTCCAAACTACTACAGATGGAATTGGAACATCAGTGCATGCAGTTTGGATCCTTTGTTAAACAAATTCAAATGTTCAATATCTGTGCCACAGTACTGCTTAAATGTGTTTATTCACTCTTAAACAGTGCTAAGAGGGAATTTTACTACTGTCTTAAGCTTCCTAATGGGAGGTTATAGAGATGACCTACCAGACTCCTCTCTGAAGTGCAGAGTACAAGTGGCAGACACAGGAAGCTTTGAATAAATATTAGTGAAAAATTTTAAGTGATAGTGGTTAGAAGAAGAAGAAGAAGGGGAGAGGTAGCTCAGATTGTTCTCTTAAAGTTTTTTTAGTGGTTTTTGGTTTTTTTGTTTTGTTTTGTTTTGCTTGGTTTGGTTTGGTTTGGGATTATGTTTTTATTTAATGGCATAGAAATTTATGATTGTATCAATAAATATCATTGACATAAATATGCATATTTATGGCAACCAGTGAACAATTTAGCCTGAATGTGAATATTCTTCCCACACACGTTCTGCTTCTGAAGACTAGGTTCCCATCTTATAATTTCATCTTTGAATGTGTTTGTTCATATGCAATAAAGATCACTTTCTGTTATTTTAACATCATCATTACCTAAAGCAGCAGTCCTTTAGGCTGTGCCAGTTTCTATTCAGAATAGATAATGTCCCTCTCTTTGAAGGATTTACTAATACTTTCCCATAATTTTAAGTAGAAAATTATCTATGCATTGGTAGTTGTCAAGATAGATAGGTAGATAGATAAACCCTCTCTGAAATCAGTGTCCAAATTTGAAAGATGTTACTGAGGTATACAAGTATTTACAGGAACCAATTAAGTATTTGAGGTATGTTTCTGAGTCCAGAAAAGTAAAGAGAAGTTTTATTCTTGATTTTTGTTGGAAGAAAAATCAAAGCTTGAAGGGACCAGTTTGAACTAGTTAAATGGCAAAAGAGAAGCCGCTCTTTTCTCACTCAAACAATTCTCTAATAAAACATTAAGTATTTCCAGATCAGGTGGTATAATAAGAAAGCAGATGAGTATAAAAACACTTTGGATTTCAGAGCATTTTAAAATCCTTCTTTTATCTTGTTTTAATTCAGTTTTGAACATATCTTTCTAAATTACTCCTATTTTTGCAGAATACTGTAAGCATTTCCATTGCCATCCCAATGAGGAAAGATGATATACTTGTAACACTCCACATTTATTGATACAGAAAGGATGAAATACTTTGAAATTCTCTAGCATTCGCTTTTCAATTGTTTTCTCTGACATATTAAGTGATTAATCGAATTACATTCACTGCACCAACATTTTATGGTTGATAATGTACCAACAGAAACACTGCATCTTAAAAATAAGATACAAAAAAATTAGAGTGCAAAATCACAGCTATTGGTGTCTTTATCACGTATGTTAAATCTGTCCCTTCTCCCAGCTGGTCCATCCTCGATCATAGGTTTCTTCAATTTAAATTTTTTATTGCTACTTTTTTTTTTTCATTTACCTGCAGAGCACAGCAAGGCTGTTAGGGTTTTGTTGGTTGGTATTTTTGTTCAATTGGATTTCTTCATAGAAGTTTGGTTGTATTGAAAACATGCATAATACAACTCAAGGAAGGGGATTGGTCATCAAATATTCGCCTCTCCAACAGCTGAGAGTCCATAGCACTTGGACTGAGTAACAAATATTATAAAAAGAAATTATTAAGATAGGGTCAGCTGACAAACAATGCATTCAAATTAATAATGCCATTTGCTGGAGAAGGAGAAAAGTTTTCTACATGCATGTTTGCAGGACAAGGGCTTCTAGAAGCATGTAAGTAGTAGAATATAGTTTGTGCATTAAAAATAAGAAAGGGCACATTTTTCTTTCCTTAATCAGCTCTCTTATGACTGCATCTTATCTGACATTTTTTGCCTGCATACTGATGAAAAGATGTGCACACTGTGCAGGAGTTTGCTTCCTTATCTTGGAGTCTTCTGTCATCAAAGGCTTGCAATCCACTGCAGAGTATACATTGTACCATTATTTGTCAGCAACTTATCAAAAAAAATAGGAACACTGTTTTGTTAGATGTAAATTCTAATTCATTGCCATTACCATCTGTCTTCTCTGCTTGACAAGGATTTCCATGGCAAGACAAGGAGCCACTGTTTCCAGGGGGTAAAACCTCTATATGAGGTAAAACCTCTATATAAAAAATTAAATAAATATTTATTTGAAGATACACAGTGTGCTAAGCAGGGATGCCTTATAGTGCCTTGGTTTTTAGAGACAACATGGTGATGGAACTTGTCATTTTTCTCAGCAACTAAAGAAGATTTCAGTAGCATACTAAAAGCAAGGCCTCTTATAAACCCCTTGATTTAACAAATTACACAAGGGATTTACTACTGCCAACCTGTATAATGAAACAAAGCATGCTGTGGTCAGGGTTTGACAAATGAAAACAAATTAAGCAAATAAGAATTCATAGTTAATTTGAATTTTATATTCTGAGCTAAACTAATTTTACAAGGAAACAAGTTTTCCAACTTTCCTAACAGAGTCTGGGGGATAATAAGGTATTGGGGCATTATGTGTTAGCTTTTAAATGATCCATCTCTAAAGAGTACAAAACCAGAATGCAATCTTAAACTTGAGATGCTATCTGTCCTTGGAGTATGCGTATCATTAATTTTAACGGAAATTGCACGTATGCATGAAGAGAAATATAGACCCCACCTCCTTCAGCTTCTCATTTTGTAACACAGTAAATGCTGAGCCATATGGTATCTTTTAATGGAATACACATTTCATCATCTCTGTTCATTTATATAGATTTCCTAAGATGTAGCTTAAAAGTGAACACATCAGAATACATTTGTTAAAGAGGAAATTCGCTGCTAGTTCTAGGCATAAATTTAAGGAATGCTTTTAATGACTAAAATATTTGTAAACTGTGCCACACTTATTTTATATAGTGAAACTGTGTTTGTTGCTAGACTCCTAATATTAGAAAGATCTCATTTGCATTTTAGTAGAAACACTAAAAGTACATTTTTATGTTTCAAGTTTATTCTAAACTGCTGTTTTGGACTGCCATCCTTCGTTACAGGCATGGACTGAAAAAGTCTTAGAAATTATATTAGATATCATCTTTGAGAAATTGCTTTTAAGCAGATAGGCTGTGTCATCAGGATGAAGTACCATATGTTGTTAATTATACATGGTTCAAGTTCTAAAATTTAATCAGATGCAGATTCAAACTCATGTCTTGGTTTGTTATCACAAGAGGGTACTTAGGTGGATGTGTACCTTTCTTGTGCTTCCAAAGATATGCTGTACATGGTTGTCTTCATCGTGGGGGCTTTTGTGACTCTTCAATGGCAATCGTCTCTGCTTCATAGCAGAGTGAAAAAATATAGGGAAAGTTTGAGAGATCCTTCAGAAACAGTCTCTGCTGATGCTCACAGAGATCACAGCATTAGGTACTTGCTACAGAAAGAAACAATAATAAGACTATTATGATCATAGTGCCTTTAGCACTGGGGATCACTGAAGCCATTGTAAATGGCCTTAGAAAACATAGCTAGTGGAAACTTCCACAGAATTCAAAGTCAGAATCCATGTTGCATTCCTAGCAAATCAAAATATCTCAACAATGTTTCAAAATTTTTTTGAAACTTCACCTAACATGTCTATGAATTATATCATCAGACTTTACATGGGAAACACCTTACCAAATGTCCTGTGTGTAAATTATGTATTTTATACTAGCTAGTACTTTTCATTCAAGTACTCTGGTTTCTCCCTGATTCGATAAATCTTATTATGATTAATGGATTCTGTCTAATGTCCCAAAGACAACCCCAGAAAAAACAAATCTGCACAACCTCTAAGGGGATAGGCTGAAGTGTAAAGCCTGAGCACTGGATTGCACACACCTCTCAGGCTTTGTCAATGATCAGGGACAAAGATATCTGCTCCCTAGGAATTGTGTTTCTCTCAGGATGTAAGTATTAGACAATATGCATTAATTTTTCAAAAACCAGGAGCTTTTTTCACTGCCAAATCTGAGTCATCAACATTTTTAAAAATATTATTTTCATTGTGGTCCATTACATTGAAATACTGGACAAAACTCAAATTCAGCATTATCTTATTATCAAATACAGCTCATATTTAAAAATTGTAGCTGTACTTTATTTAAAGAAAGGAAATATCTATAAGAGAAAAAAAATCATGGTTATTTGAAAATAGCAGATTAATTATATATGCCTCTTAGGACCACCTCATTTCTAGCACAAAAAATAATGGTTTTTGGCAAAATACTGAACTAAAATCATCATCAAAACGTCATTCAGAAAACAGGGTTTTCTGTGAAATAGGTGGAGTCATTTCGCAGAGAGCCAACTAAAAAACTCTGATATCAATACCAAAACAGAGAGCAAACTCAGTCAACAATTTACAAGAATTCTTTTTAGTGTCTCACATATGAACAATCTATGTATATAATTCTGCATCTTACAAGCACATTGGTATTTTTCTCAGTATTGAAACCAATCTAAGATTTTAAGAACACCAGCACGGTGAGGACTATATGCAATACGAGGAACTACCCTGATGGTTTCTGTAATGGATCACCTGAAGAATGTTTGAGAGATGACATGTAAATGATGTACTTTTAAAAAGGCATGGCCACAACCTTTTTCTTAAAAAAGTCTCCCAAACCAAGCACTTTAAGGATTCCTTGTTTCCTACTCTAACAGTTTCTGCTCCTCATTTCATTGCAACATTAGTACCATCATAGAATCATTTAGGTTAAAAATGACCCTTTAAATCATCAAGTGCAACCATAAATCCTATATTGCAAATTCACCTCCAAACCATGTCCCTAACCATCACATCTCCATGTCTTTTAAATACCTCCAGGGTTGGTGTCTCAACTGTCTCCCTGGCAGCCTTTTCTAATGCTTGATACTCCTTTCAGTGAAGAAATCTTTGCTAAGATCCAACCTTTACCTCCCCTGGTGCAACTTGAGTATACTTCTCCTTTTCATTCACTTGATACTTGGAAGACACCCATCTGACTACAAGCTCAAAAATATTAGCAGAAAACAGAGTTAGGTCATGAATGTCTGCTTCACTTTTCCATTTACATGACTGAAATGGAATCAAATTCCTAGCTAAGAAAAATGCTTCCAAATTAAGTACTAATGAATTTTTCAGTCAAAATATACTGAAAAACACAGATGAAAATTTGACCCGCAGCTTTCCTGACTAATAAGAACAGTTCAGAAACCTGCAGTATATCTCCTCCACAGCAAAAAATAAGTGCCTAAGAGCATGATATTTGGAAAACATTAGGGTGGTTAAAAAGCCTCAGACAGTCATGTGAATTAGAGAAAGCTCAAAGGGAGTTGTACAAGTAAAGAGAAAATCCAATCAAACTCCAAGTAAGAGTTTCAGCTATGGATAAAAAGAAAATGGACTTTCAGGTGTGGACTATTGAAAAAAAAAAACCCACATAATGGGTAATCTGTGATTAGGAAGGACAGGAGAAAAACAGGAGGTACAAAACAAATGCATGGAAGATGACACTGGAGACATGTTTAGAAATAGTTTATTTATGAAATTGTCTCATTCACTAAGGCAGGCAGTGAAAGTGACAGTGTTCACTGCTGTCTATTCCTTGGCAACTCTCTGATTAACAGCAGTTTGACAATGGGATTTCTGTAGTATGACATTTTCAGTAGAACTACAGATTTATGTTCTAAAAAACTGCTATTCAAAGCAAGCTATCACATATGAAAAAGAGAAAGCAATTTTATTATGAGAGGGTTTTTTTATTGTCTTGCTGGATGCTCAATCATAAAAAGTTAGCACAGTTTAAGTGTATATCCACCCCCTTTTTTTTTAGTTAATATTTAAGTTGCCTATCTCACAATTTCATTTGTTTTAAAACACTGTTGTGTTCAATCAGATGTATGAACATACACCATTTAACATTACACAAACCACTTCATATTTGAAATCACTATTTTTAGGACAAAAATGAAGGTATCCAGGAATAGACTATAATGAAACAAAATGCTCAGTGAAAACTCGGAGTGTTTTACTCCTTGATTTACAGGTTTTGGTACAGGCCTGCAAATGCTAGACATCTGTACTGTATTATTTTCTGAAGAAGTAACTAAAATTGTTGATGAAGTTGAACTTCACATTCACTTTAAATTTCCCAAAGCAGTGAAACTCTGCCAATTTCTGAATTTTAGCCAGATGTGATATGTGGCTTGCCCCCAGGATCTGATGGATTTCCCACTGGCTGGTTTAATACAGCCAAGAACCTATTTCTGCTATGTGTTTGGAGAATCCAACATGTTCCAATCCAGAATTTTAACTGTACTGAACAATTTATTGCTTGTGATATCTTTATCCTGCTCCTTACTCGAGAGAATGACTGGGACAAGAAGAATGCCATCTCTCCTTACTTAAGGTAAAAAAGGGAAGGTGAAAAAGTGGGAGTAGGTTAGGTCAGAACACACTTGGTACACTATCTCATTCATGGATAAAATGTTCTCCAGCAGTTTATTACTGTGTCACATTTCAACAGCAAAACACCTCGGCCTATCTATTTAAAAGCACCTTGCAGTGCTGAAAGACAGACAAACCCAAACACTTGTGCTTTCTGAGGGCTTAAGAACATGAAGGAGCTGTGTGTCACACTGGAGGAAGAAAGGATGTGTTGTCTCCTTTTAAAATGTTGTATGTGGTAAAGCTACTGGCCTGATACTGGAGCAAAACTTTTCTTATCAGTCGTGGTAAGAGCTGGCCTGAAACATTTGTATTTTATTTGTGTGCCATAACATCCAAGGACAGTAATCAACGAAAAGGATTTTGTTGTGCTAGACATCATTCTAGCATGGGACAAACATATAAAATGTTATTTTCCAGACTGGGATTCCTTTTGTTCCAAATCGTGATACACTGGCAAGTGATAAATCAACACAAACATACCACAGCCCTCATTAGCATATAACATTTCATTTTTAAGATGATTTACAGCCCTAAAATGGAATAAATAGAAACAGAATGCATAGGTAAATGAATGCTTTATATCCATAGAAATCTTACACGCATTTAAAAAAGAAGACCCAAACCATACATATCACATTGAACACGTTACTATTAGCATTCTCTCTAGAGTCAAACCTATCACAGCAACATTAAAATGTTTCCATGCATGTCATGAGGTTATAGTCCAAATATAGCATTGTACTGGGAGCCAGAAGGCAGAGGTTCTCTAACTAGGTGCTATCCTTCTGAGGCCTTTTGTCAGAGGAGGAGAAATTGGCTAGAGTGATCCTGTGGTAGATAATGTCATTCCAAACTGAGATGGCTTCTTGGGAAAGTAGGCAGTTTTTGTAAGAGCTGTTAGAGGGGTACAAAGGGGCTGAAAAAGAAAGCGAAAGTAACAGTGAATTCATGAATACTGCCTGCTTAGTAGAGAGGCTGAGTCAGCCATTGTCATGTCTGCTGAAAATGAACCTCATGGCCCTTCCCTGCATCATTTGTCCAGCTGGTGACAAAATCTTTTCCCAGAAAAGGAAAGACACAGAGTTCAGGCAATATGCTGATGACAGAACAGAGCAAGTGAAGAGGCAGGCTTAGTTATAGCTCATCAAGAGCTTTCTCTCGTTTCTCCTTTTCTTCTTAATATCATTCTGAAAGTAGACCACAGACATGGTAGTTTGCATGGTTTAGCTCTGCATGAGAAATTGTAGGCTCTTTGATTCTGTTACATAAACCAAACCATATGTTGGAGAAAGTAGTAAGAAAGGGAGGGAAGGCACCATAGAAGGCAGGCCAGACTGACTCAGCAATGTGCATTTCCTGAAAAACTTGCATCCAAACTGACAGAAAATCATACATTAATCTGCAAACCTCTGTCACTATGAGGTCTAAAAAGCAACTTATTCTGTCTCAAATATAACATAATTCAAGGTCTAAAATAAATAGATTTGGTAGATTATCAACCACAAATATTTATATATACATTAGTCTGGTCTGCCAAAATAGCATGGAAATTGTATATGATGAAAATCATTTTATAGGTAGAAAAAATTAGTTTTGTGGTGCAGTGTTGCCATAATTACCCTTTATGGCAGTGGAAGTGCTGTTTAGGTAATTGGCAGTAAGGAATAAATACCCGATAGTCTTAAGCTAAAAACAAGTTGTTCAAAGAGAAGTGCCTCACTGGATACTGCCAATGCCAGTAACATTTGCTAAAATATTAAAATAATCTCTGCCAGACAGAAAGATCATCTAATGGAAAGCCTGTTTGGACATAATACAAGAGTTGCAATTCATATCTTGAATAAGAATCAGAAATTAATTTTCATTCTGAAACATTTTGCAAATTAGTCTCTAGCTATTCAGCTAGAAAACACCAAATGTTCTGTTCCTTGACATAAATAGCTTTGTATTATTGAAATTGAAATTTACGTATATTGACTGTTACCTTAATAACCAGTAACTTAAGAAAATAGCTAAATTGTTAAAACTAAGGGGAAAATTCTGTTTGTGCAGTGATGGGTAAATAAGAAGCAGGACAACAAATATAAGAACCGCACTGGCCTTTGCAAGCGGAGGATATTTAATTCACAAAATCACAGAACAACACAGGTTGGAAGGGATCTCAGGGATCTTCTGGTCTAACAACTCACAGGAAACAGTCTAGATGAGACCATCCTGAAAACCTCTTGTGTTGGGAACTCTACCATGTCCCTAGTGATGTTGTTCAGGGAATGATTGTTATCACTATAAATTTTTTTTCTTATATTGAGATAAAACCTCTCTACGTGCAGATTGTACCCATTGTGCCCAGTCTTCTCCTCTGTCCTCTTTGTAGCTGTCCTTTACATTCTAGGATACTGTGATGAGGTGTCCCCAAACTTTCTGTGCTCCAGGGTGAGGTGATGCAGCTCCTTCAGTCTTTCCTCAGAGGAAATGTTCTCCAGCCTTTGGTCATCTTCATGGCCTCCTTTGCACCCTTTCCAGTCTATCCATATTGGTCTTGAATTGTGGGGACCAGGAGTGGATGCAGAACCCCCAGAGCAGCATGAAAAGTAGAGTGGGAACATAAAGTTGGCAATTTTAGAAATTTGCATCATCATTGCAGAGGATGAAACTGGGACACAAAATGCATGGAGTTCAGTATAGAGGTGGACATATCCACAGCTCCTAGCTTCCTCCCTTTCTTTTCAAAGTCAGAAGGTTCATAAACAGACTTAGTTGAGTGGTAATAAAAATACATTCTTTTTCAAGGACAACTGCTCAGAGTAGTTTGAATGAACCTGTTCATCAAAATGTGTCTTCACAATGCAGGGAAGCAAAGACATCTCACAGGTGCCTTCATGACAGGCACAAATAGATTACCTGTGTTGCCTAAAACACAATTTACACTTGCTTGATTTCATTATAAATTTAAAAAATCTTTTGTACTTTACCAGTAAGAGTAAAATTAATTCTCTCTTGCATCTTTTCCTGAAATGTAAATTTCTAATTTGGACTTTTGCATATTAGGGCTTTTTTATTATTATGTCTTGCTTTTACTAGCTTTAAAATGCTGCCATTCACCAAACTTGGAAATTATCACAACAATCTAAACTTTCACATAGTAAAAATATTTATGCCCTGAGGCACAAAATATTTTGTCATTTGTTCAAAATCTCATTTAAATGATAAATATGATCAGCATTTAATCATTTCTTTAGAAAATAACATTAAGACATGCCAAATTTTCAATGAACTTATTCATACTGATTCTAATAAGCTGAACAACTTGTTTTGGCTGCAGCTATCTTTTTTCCATATGGAAGTGCTTCTACTAGCTTTCTTCCAGATTATGTGGTTGAGAGGAGGATGTGGAGAAAAGTCCTATGTTGTTTTTTGTGGCACAAATTCATTTTGAGGACTGAAACATGCAGTGTAAATTGCTCTCAGTAAGCCTGCACCCCGAGGGCATGTTTTGGCACTATCACAACTGAATCTGTACCTTAACAATCTGTGTCGAAATTCATGAAGCATTATAGCAGGTTTAAGGATGCAGACAGTTTACACTGAGCATGTGTCTGCAGAGACAGCACGCACCTCCTCTTAGGTGCACTGCACTACTGCCTCTTCTGCAGTGGCAATTTTAGCACGTTTAGGATGGAAGACTAAGGTGATGCTACAGCAAAGAGACCACACAGAGCAGTGGAATGAAAAGAAAAATTACTATCAAAGAAAAAGCTTGTTTTCTAATTACCTAAATGAAGAGGAAAAAATAACTTCTACATCAAGTAAAAATGAAATTATTACCAAGAGGTGCAATATTGCAAGCAGAATTTAAGTCCTTCTAAGGCTCAGCTCTAGAAAATTAGTATTCCTTACTTCCCCATAGTTTTAAATACAAATTTTTGCAATCCATTTTGTACTAAACCAGGGATAATATTGTGCACTCAGCTGGCAGCCTGAATGAGAACTGTGCTACTGTCTGTTCTCACCTTCCATCCAGGATATTGGTCCTCCCTTCGCAGACTCAATGCACAATGGAGAAATTAGGACAGGAAATTTCCAATAAGAAAAATTTATTGTTGAACAAAGACTTTTCTGTCCTATATGATGACATTTGCACAGTCCTCAGAAGAAATTGAGATTTGAGTTGGTAAGACAAAAGGTAAATAATTTGCTTCCATAGCCATCCTGGAATAGAGCATTACTGTGTCACCTCCTGTTCTCTTCTTAGGATTTTGAATCATCAACTGTCACACTATAAGGAGCAGAGTAAGCATCAGTAAATGAAGGAGATCATCTGGAAAAGGCCAATGCTAAACATAATAAATCATTATGGAACTGAGATCTGTAAGGAATAGAACATCTTCCAGATGACCATGCTTTATCTGGTATGCACAAATTTCTGACACATACATAGTAAAAATAGTTGTAACTAGATAAGGGAAGAAGGCAATGAAGTGGTGAAAATAATTTCCTAAATTTCCCAAGATATCTCTACAGATATTGCCATTGTGATAATAGTTATCTCAATGTATGGAATCATCCAGATTACACTGTATAATAATTTTAACACAATGGATACAAAAATGAAGCAATTTTCAAGAACTGGAACAGACATATTAAAACTTAATATGTATTGAGCCACAAAATTGAATATGAAAGAAATAGGAAAAATTAACCACAGACACAAAATCCAGTCTACTGAAGGAATAAACTTTTACAGACAAGAAGAAAAAGTAAAAAAAAAAAAAAAAGGACAAACCACCCTTGCTAAAAATTAATTCTTTCAAGTATTTTTCATGTGCATCACATTAAATTATACTTAACAGAATAGCATTCATATGTGTATATGGAACAGAAATAGCTCTGGTGGTAGAAGTGCAAAATCTTCAAAGAACAAGAACAATTTCTTAAACATTTCAAAGTTAGCAAAAGCTTATCTTAGATATTTTGAGTTACTTTCAGATCTGTAACACTGATCAGGAAACCTCTGAAGAGCTGCCTCTCTTGTGAGAATGTCATACTCTTTTTTTGGTCAGCTTAAAACACTGGGGTGATTTTTTGAATGTTTCAATTGCTGCCCTGAACTCATGAACCTGGAAAAGTCAGTGGAAAAAGCTCTCCTATTGACTTCAGTAGGAGGAACTGAGATCTTCTAACAAGTATTTTAGAAAAGTTCTATGTATTGCGAGAATGTTTTTAAGGTATTTTAGCACTCTTTATAGGATTGGCCTTGTCTCTTCAGGTTTGAGTTATTTTCCAAAGATACAAGAGGCACAGAACTTTCCACTTTATGTAGGTCCCAGTCCACCCAAAGCTGGCTAGTGTTTTGCCAATTTTCAAGCAGGATAAGGATGACCCTAGAAACTACAGGCCTTGTCAGTGTCATTTCAACAGTTGGTAAAATAATGGGAGATATTGAGAAACACCTGAAGGGCAATGCAGTTTTCAGTCACAGCCAGGACAGCTTCACCAAGGAAAAGTCCTGCTTGTCAAGTCTGATTTTCTTTTACAGTAACCCACCTAGGTAACCCCCCCGTAGCTGATTTAGGACAGCGAGTAGATGTAATTTTTCTGGATTCCAATAAAGCTGTTGATACTGTGTCTCACAGTATCCCTCTGGAAAAAAAGTCCAGCACACAGCCAGATAAACACATCATGGGATGGGTGAGCAACTGGTTCATGGGTCAGATGTAAAGGGTTATACTGAAGGGGGTGACATCAGACTGGTGACCTGTCACTAGGGGGGTTCTGTCCTAGGCCCTGTGCTCTTGAACATCTTCATTAATGACCTGGATGCAGGCCTAGAAGGGATGCTAAGTTTGCAGGTTCTAAATTGGGAGGAGCTGTTGACTAATTCAAAGGCAGAGAGTCCCTGCAGTGAGACCTAAACAAATTAGAGGGCTGGGCAATCACCAACCACGCAAAATTTAACAATGAAGTGCCAGATTCTGCACCTGGAATGGGACCATCCTGGATGTACATACTGACTGGGGAGTGAAACTCTGGAAAGCAGTGCCACGGCAAGGGACCTGGTGGTCCTGGTTGATGGCAAGCTGTGCCCTGGCAGCCAGGAGGGCCAGCCATCTCCTAGGCCTCATCAGGCCCAGCATCACCAGCTGGGCAAGGGAGGAGATTTTCCCACTCTCCTCTGCTCACCTTGAGTTCTGTGTTCTTTCCCTTTCCTCTTCAAGGTCAGAAAAATAGCACAGAAAAATCTGTATATATTGTTTGTGCAATAAAATCTACACCCACTAGAACTCACAAGTAAATGGATAATTTAGGGAAAAAAGAAATTTCAAATATCATGATCAAATATACTAAATTCCTGAAGCCATTTCTCTAAGAACATTTCTCTGTTTCCTTTTAAAATCTTTCATTGAGTAAAATAGGGGGTGAATTTCATGTAGGGAACTTGGCAAATACATAAGTATTATATATCATTTTATGGCATAGGTCTTACTTTCTTCAAATAGGATGTCAGGCACAGCTTAGATTGTATGAGCTGAGCTGTCTGCAGCTATGATACAGAAGCAGATTCAGGCAGAATATGCACAGCTGAACCAGTATGTATTTCCAATCCAGCAGAGCTGTGGCCAAATGCCAAAGAGGCAAAAAACATCAAAGCATTTTACAAGTATAGTGAGGTGAATGATAATGATTTACAACAGTGTTTTTCCCATTATAGTCCAGGAGACAGCCCAGTCTCTACAAGCAGCAGGACTCAGCAAGGCCCAAGAAATGCCTCAGGTGGTGCCTCCTGTTGGCTGTTTTGGAACGGGTTGTGCTGGTGACAGATACATCAAAGGTGACCTGTTATGGGTTAACCCCAGCAGGCAGCTAAGGACCACACAGCTGTTTGCTCACTCTTCCCAAGAGTGATGGGGAGAGACCTGGAAGGACAAAAGTGAGAAACCTCATGGACTGACATAAAGACAGTGTCATAGGAACAGCAAAAGCCATGCGTGCAAGCAAAGCAAAACGAGGAACTAGTTCATTGGTTCCCATGTCCAGGCAGGTGTTCAGCCATTCCTAGGAAAGCAGAGCTCCAGGAAATGTAACCACCACTTGAAAAAACAAACACCACCACTTCAAACATTTTTCCTTATTTCTGCCAAATTCCATTGTGCATCATGTCATGAAGTATGGAACATCCTTTTGGTCACTGGGGTCAGTGGTCTTGGCTTGTCCCCTGCCAAAAACTTGTGTACCCCCAGACTACTCACTGGCAGGGAAGTGTGAGAAACACAAAAGACCTGAGTGCTGTGCAAGTGCTTCTCAACAATAGCTAAAACATCCCCCTCTTATCAACGCTGCTTCGGTCACAAATCCAAAGCACAGCACTACATGATCTATTACAAGTAAAATTGAAACTAATTTACTAAAACTTAGTAAATTAACATATTTAATTAAACTTAACTCTATGCCAGCACATATCCCCAGTTTTCAAAGGTAATGCACACAGAGGAGTTTTCTTGTGGGGCCAAATTAGGGCAAGAAGATCACTTGTCAACTACAGTTTGAAGTAAAACAGATTTTTGAGAATTTTATTTATTGCAAATTCATATATAAATTTTTGGACTGGGTCTTGGGAAACAAGAAAAACCCAAACCCAAAACCAACAGCAAAAGGAAACAAACACTTACACATTTAGTGAAAACACCTTTGCTCCCTCTTTTCTTGCCTCAACTTTACTAACATGCTCAGCTTATTTTCAAGTATCTCTCCTCACCATCATAATCTCAGCCTCAATTTTTCATCATAGACACCTGTCTTCTGGCACTTGATCCCACCACAGGCTACACTCAGTCCCTTCAGCAAGACAGTCAGCAGTGTACAATCAGGACAGGGTAGTTTCATTCTGCTGCTGCTTCCATCCCACTTTTTTCTCATTCTCCAGTGTGGGTCCTGCATAGTCTGCATTCCCTTCAGGGAATTCTGTGTTCCAGTGTGCTCATCCATGGACCTCATTCCCTTTGGGGATCTATCTGTGCCAAAAGCCTGGATGATGGACCCAGCCTTGGCCTGCAGTAGTCCTGTTGTGGAGCTGTCTGGAGCCAGCTGTGTCCAGCACGATCCTACAGCAGCCAGCCCTGAAATCCTCAGTCCCTCCCAGAAGCTGGCCATCCACACCCCTACAATTGTGTGCCACATGCTGTGTAGTTTGTCCCTTCCTGTTTGCTGGTTTCCCTTAGCCCAAACAGACAGGGGAAAGAGAAATGCTCTTCAATACTTCTGAACCTCATCAGGAACCGGACAGTCCAGAATCATGATTATTCTCTTTCACCGTTTCCAAATGTAATATCCATGTATGGAAATTTCACCTAGAAACCATAGTGTTCCTGCAGGGAAAATTCCAACCCATATGACATGCCACTGTATTTTCTCATATCTTTAACCTGTCATAACTGCAATAAAAAACAATTTTCTCTGAAGGTTTCGAGGCTTCCCTGCACCATTAGTCTAATGCTGTAAAACTCTGCTTAGTTTTACTATTGGCATTATCATAAACAATGTCACATCTCAGAGCATTCCAAATTCAAATCAGGGACTTATAAGAATGTTCTTATAATGTGAAGTAATGAAAAAGTCTTCCAAGCAACCCTGACTTTAACACACTGAATCACAATTATCCAAATATCTGGACTTTTGAGATTCTGCCATCAATAAAAGGTTATTTCTGTAACACCTCTGATGTTGATTCTTGGTTATTCAAATATATGTCTAAATTGCTACTGAGTTGCCATGCCTTGTATGCATTTTTTTTAATTAAATCTTATTTTTAGAGGAATATACTTCTATTATAATATAGATAAAGGCCAATTAAAATTTTTGAGGACAGGAAGTACTATTCCCAATCAAAGACACAATATTGTTTCTTGATTCCAAATATTAGAAATTTCTCACTCTGCATTTTCTTTCATGACTGACCTTTCTAGGAAATCAGAGGATATTTCTTTATAAATAAATAAACCAAACACTCTAATTCAACAATTTTTGTATTATTCCCAGAACAGGTTTCCTCTGAGAATAATGTTCATGGTCTGTACACAGTCCTGTCTGACAAGGTCATAAATATAAAAGTTCTACTTTATGTAAATAAAGAAGAACTCCATTTCATGGTTGACTCTGATATTTAAAATACACAGAAGGAAAAGTACTCAAAAATTCTGTTTCTATACTGATCACATTCTCATACACACGTAATTTAAGTCACAATTAGACTTAATATGCAGATACAGTTTAAGCTTAATATAAGCACACAATCTGGGAGGCAGAAGAGAATGCACCTTTTTTGGTTACCAGTGTTTGCTATTGAGAAAGCAATACAAATTACTTTTATGTGACACTATGAAAGCAAACAAATGTATCAACTTGCAAATTACTAAAAAAAAATAATTATAAAATTGGCAAAACACAATATTGTCTTCTAATATAGACTTCCCAGCCTCAGAGGGAGGACACAATACAAGAATAGGCATGTGATCATTTTAGGTTTGGAAATAACAGGGCACAGTTCTGCTCTCTCCTCACAGTTCTTTTTGGATTACAGGGCAGCTGCAAAAGGCAGAATTTTCAAAACTACCCAGTGAGCTTTGCCTGTTCAGCTAGAGTTTCCTGATGTTATCAGGCTTCATATTACAGTGATGTCAGAAAACCAAGTCCCTGAGAAGTATCTCAGCTACTGAAATACTCCATATCTATCACTCAAGAATACATACTTCAGATCATTATCATGTGAATAGTGTTAATTCCCTTTTTTCCTGCTTGTCAGTACCATTTTCCTAGTCTATAAACTCCTTGGAGAGAAGTTATTTCTTACTGTATATTTTGCACAGTTCTTGACACAGTGGGACCCTGACCTTGCCTCGGTTTTGGCTTTCTTCAATATGATTAATTACAATTAACAGTTGGAACAATAATAGAAGCACTTTGATGCTCCATTTAAGACAGATAGGCATTTTCATTTGGATTTGTAATGTGGGGTTTGATCAGTTAAAAAGTAATCTACAAAAATCCATCTGGAGAGTAAAATAAATTGGTTCCACATTTCTTCTGTCACATAAAATTGCTGTCATATGAAAAACAGTCCACACTTGTGTTAATTTCTGATCTGGCATAAGGCACCATTGGTAAGTCTTAATGATGGCATCTGAGAATTTTATACTATGAGAGCACTAAGTTAAGACATTTGTGAGCTCTGAACCATAGAAAGGTATTCAAAAATTAATGTCATTTCATGCACTTCATATCCTGGATTCCTTTGAAATAACCATTCAAAAATAAATATTTTTATTCAATAATAGACAAAGCCATTGTAAGATGTAAGATGTATATTTTATCATCTGTTAAAATGGCAATAAAATCTGCATTAATCTGTGGAAATATATACTACTAAGAACTTCCTATGAATCATGGCATCTGCTCTGACTTCCTCCAAAAATATTTTATGTGAAAAATCTTAAACATTTTTAGACAGAATAGGACAAAATATGCAAATATTACAGTCTGTTCACCTATACATACGGTGTATTTAATAGACGTGGAATTTAATTTTGCCTCATGGGATTTTGTACCACTGAGTTCAATGAGAACAACTTTGTAATATCATGAAAATATATAATTGTATGAGATATCTTGATTAACTAATTACCTTAGTAATAACTTTGACAGCAACATCGAGGAAAAGGAAAAAAGTCAGAGGCATATAACCATGAGAAATGCCCATATAGAGAAATTCCTTCCATATTACATTCTGTACTGTATCAATAAAGCACAGTAATTTATAAGCAGGAGTATCTCAATCTCCAATATAATTTCTTTTAAAATTATAACTACAGGTAAACAAGACAAACCACTCTTTACTTTCCAGGAACATTTATTGAAAATAATGAGATTTCAAAAAATAAAGTCTCTTAAAGAAGTCTACAAATTATTTAGCAAAGTATACATGCTAAATTAAAGAATATTTTCCCTATGTAAGAAACAAGTTCAAAGTGTTGCTTACAGTAGCCTGTAAAAGGACATGATTCTTAACACATATTTTCTGTGAGTTACCTCTAATAAAATATTAACATTGCATCTCATTGCTGCATCTTGTCATCATCCATTACAATATTCATCTCAACATTTTAAATCCACGTTTTTCAAGCAATCTTCTACAGAGGGTTTTGCTGTGATATCTCATCAAAACCAAAAAAGAAAGAGTTAAATGCATGTTATGGCTTGTCTGTATGACTCCAGCTCAAATAAAATGTCATTGTAGATTGTACAAATCACTATGAACAAATGCAGTCTTCAAGCCTGGTGTAAAACATCCCCAGATAAGACTCTAAGACTATCAAATGCAGCTTTGGGACACGCTTTTGTCCCCTTCATCTTTAAGCTCATAGCTCAATCCAATTATCCACAATTTAGACTCTGCCAGCGATTTGTGTACACTTGTGTTGCAGGGGAGGATTTTTTTGTATGACTCAAGTGTAAAACTTCAGCTTACAAGCCAAAAACATCTTCAAAAGAAACCCATGAAATGAAACAGTAAAAGCATGAGACAGGGCTGCATGATCCAAAAAAAATTACAAGCCCCTACTTTCTAATAATATAGAAAAATTCATCTCAATACCTTATTTTAAATTAAATCTTCAAAACACAATTTCCTTATTTTGTTCATCAAAGAAAAAAAAAAGAAAAAGAAAAGGATTGTATGTAAAAATTTTCATTCAAATACATCAGGGCTGAGGGATATTTGAGGTAGAGTGACATGAAGTTTGGAATTCCAAGACAGAAACCACTAGGACTTTAAAAAGTCAGTATTTTTCCCAATAGTTAAGTACTTTTTTATGCATTATTTTTTGACATTATTTACACATACAGTGGAGATAAAAACACAGAATCAGATCTTTGGTTCTATCCCACTAAAGCTTTCTAGAATATTTATCTTGTCCTCTGGATATTAATATTTTCAGGTTTCATTAAACATATTATAACAAGAAATTATTCTGGCAGCTGAGGATTAAGTGACCAAGAATCTTTCTCTAGCCCTCTGTATATTCTAAATGTCCACACAAAGTGAGAAGGCCAAGTGAGTTTCTGTTCATTAGATTCTGTGTGAGGATTCCTCAAAATACACTGGCCTTAAATATCTGCAGAGCACCATTAGAACAAGACTCTTTTGTTTACCTCTGGAATCCTTTTGAAATTAATTACAACTTCTGACTTGCCACATGATTTTAGTCCCATAGTACCTTAAGTATTTTGAAGTCACATTTATTCTAATATTTTATTTGATGGAAAAAATATCCTAAGAGATATCAGAGGATTTTCTACTAGCAGTTATTCTACTTTTCAGTATAATGTGTCTGAGCAGAGGCTTGGACCTCATTTTGAGACAGAAATTATGTACAAGATTCTATTAATAACATTTAATCTTGCATAAGGTTTGAATACAGGCAGCAAAAGGAGATTTTTACTAAAAAAGTCAGATTTCACCTAAAGTACTCAGTTATTTGATAAGACAACACTTGAGGGCTAAATGACTTTGTTAGGATCATCTATGTAAAAGAAATAAAATTAATGGACTTCAGCAGTAAAATCTTAGCATTCTACTACTACTTCAGGGAAAAAATGCAACTCCACCTAGGAAAAGGGACCCAACAAAGATCAGAGTGACACACTAATTCTGGCTGATGTTAGAGTATAGCAAAGCTGTTAAAAACTGTATATTAGACTACACAGGTGTACAGTATATCAAACAGCCTTTACCCTCTGCTGGGCTCCACAAAAAGGACACCTTATGGAAAAGTGTTTAAATCACAAATCACAGTGACAAAATCCCAGCACACAACACATGATACTTGAATGTTTTCTGTTCCACCGATCTGTTTATATGGGGTAAGACGCCTGTTTCTATTCGAATCATTTGAGAATTTAACATCTCACAGAGCATGAGTAAAAATTACGAGTGATATTTATTTAAGTAAAATTAATTGTGTTTAGTGTGACATCTATTAAAATGATAGGCTATACTCGTCCATTAAATTAAAGAACTCATAGTCCGAAATCCTGAAAACATAACAAGCAAACATAATGCATGCACAGCCTTCAGACCCAAGAGAAAATGTGGTACCTCAACACAACAGAAATATCCCAATCGTTCTCCCAGCTGGGTGCCTCCCATCAAATTGTTATACTTTTACCCTCCCTGAGTTACCATTGTGAAATGATTTCGTGACTTATCAAGTCGTGGTCATGCATGTTTGCCAGCTTTCAGATACGTAGTACAAATGGTAATTATAACCATTGCAAATGATGCATCTTCCCAGTGCTTCAGATTCAGTGAGTTAACCTTAAATGCAAGGCAAATTTAAAGATGAACAATTTACTTAGATAAAGGAAAACAGAAAATATAATTAATCATTTGCCTATCCTTCAACCCTAGTTTACAAAACCATGGTGCAACTTTATTGAGCTCAAAATTGAAGGGTGACAAGGTTAATGCATAGCTTTAGACCTCATGGTTTCATTAGCAAACACATTACAGACTGCAAAGCTGAACTGACAGTAATGCTAGGCCCAAACAAAGTAAATAATTATTGGCTTGGCAAATGAGGAAGCACTTGCAGAGTTTGTTTACATTTAGGTTTTGGAAAATTCATGTTGGCAACAAGTCAAATACAGTTTGACTAGTAACTGTGACAATTGCTCACAGATGCAGCTGGAAGAACAACAAAAGAATGAATTTATGGCTCTTTCTCCCCTGCATTTTTCCCCTTTGTTGTCTTTTTTCTTGTGCTGTTTCTTCTTTCTCTTTTTTCTCTCTCTTTTTTATTTTTTTCCCCTTTTTTTCCTTACCATTTTGGATCAATAACAAACTTGTAGCCACAAAGATAAGTGGGTTTTCATGGCAGATGGGCCTTGGAATGTATAAAAATCTCATGTTGCATTTTGTCTTTTGGCCACATATTGGAAAAGACACAGCTGTGCTCAAGCTGTACTCATAAAAGCCTTGCTCTCTGACAATATGTATGAGTGCCTTCAATTCTTGTGGGTCTACACTGGATTTTCAGGAGAAATACATCACTTCAGCACTGGTGCACTGTTAACAAACTTTATCAGGTTCCAGAGGTATGGAATTATGCCTCACCTCAATTCCTGTTATGCAATTCATTGTTTGGTTACAGAGAATACATTGCTGAAATTCAACTAATAAGGCAACCTACGAAAACTAAAATAATTCAATATCCTGTAGCTGATGTAGAAAAACTGTGAAACTGCAGTTCCATTTCCAATATTTTATACAGAATGCAAATATTGTATACAAATAATATTTTCAACATTTTCTTATGCAGTAGTCTCACAGGATAAAGAATCAGTAAGAATCAAGCATTAAAAAAGAAAGTTCACATAGAATCAGAAAATTATGTAAGATATAGTCAACAAACTATATACAGTAGAGAATTATTCACTTAAAATTTTGCAGCAGAAAACAGCAGTAATTGCTAAAGCTCTTTTCCTGTCAGAGTGAGCTAAAAGAGTTTGGTCAATTCTTGTCAGATCAGCTCATGTAAGTGCATTTCATGTAGGAAAACTCAGATTCCTAGTTTGATCAACAGAAACCTATTTTATCTTCCCCAGCTTAGTGGACTACCAAACTCAAGTCTCATTAACCCACCCTTCTGAAAACTAGTAACACAACCAAAATATTTTGAAAACAATCATCCAAACTAAAACCAGAAACTTAAGCGATCATTTGTGCATTTTGCAGTTGTTTGCAATGCACTGTTTATATTATGCTAATGTCACTACATTTTTATTATTTTGAAAATAATAAGAACAAATACTTTGATAAATTACATTTTTACATTTCACAGAGCAACTATAATATAACATAATAGTTTTGAATACTCACTGCATTTTTCTTAGGAAAAAAGAATGAGCAGGAACCCTCCTCCTTGAAGAATTATCAGGCCAGGATATACTAGGCATAAATACTCCACCAAGATCATGAGTAGATGACAGGATTTTCTCAGCTTGCTAATTTTCACTGATTAAGGATCAAAAAGGTCCATATGTGCTGTGTTTCCAAGTTATAGATGCATTGACATAGCAATATTGCATAAGAGATTGTTCTATGCTGAAGATGCAGAGGTATTTGTGCTTAACTGATCTTTCTTTATTCTCCATGCAGGAGAGAGTGTGTATGAACAGAGACAAAATATCTGTTGAAGGGCACAACAGATAAGCATTCTCAATTGAAATAAATGAAGTTATTCAGTAAATTGAGTATTGTTAATTGAGATCATCATCACAAAGTTTTCTGGTAAAATATTGGAAGTGAGATAAAAAAGATTTAGAGATATTAAATTCTCAATAGACACAGAAAAAAGACTATTTGTAAATACAAATCTAACAGGGGAAAAATCCATAAGAAGAAAAAACAGTGTGAAAATGGCATGGTAGAAAGTACCTCCAGTGGGTGTATAAACAGAGAGCAATATTGATTAAGGTGTATTCTAATCAATACACAGATGCTTCAATGCTTTACATGCAGGGGCTTGGACGACCTGAGGAGAACATTGTTCCACTGAGTGCAAAGGTTAGATACCTATGCTCTAGCAACTGTGGAGATCTGATACTGTTTAACTATTATGGGGAATCAGATTCTTACACAAAATGCCAAAATCTGTAAGCATCAAGGAGGTAGGCAACACTGGCAGAAATGCATTGTTTGTTTGATTTTAACATAAACATTTGACTAAGCCTTATATTGACACTTCAACAATAGGGCATTTATCACCTTAATCTAAGAAAGCATTCTCTAAATTAATTTCTGATTAAATTAGTGAACAGTAGAGATATTGGATAACTACACGGAAGTCTGAATTTCTTTGCACCATCATTTTTTTACACCATCATTACAAGCAGTGTACTTTATAAAAAATACATTGTTTTCCTTACCTTTGTCAAAAGCCCATCAATATTGTTTGGATATGAAAAGGTTTGCCTTACTATGAGCACTTTATTGAGGGAAAAAAGCTCCTACAGTGTTCTGCTGATGCCCAACAGAAAATTTCTGCATAGAATAAGTGACTGACTCAGTGAATGACACCTGCCTCAGCGTTTCCGTTCCTCTTCCTTGGCATAGGGAATGAGTTTGAAATAGCACCTTCTAAATCTGCACATTTCTTTAAAACCTTGTCTGCCACGAGCTAAATTGCCTTTGATAGTCTGCAACTGCCTCTGCAGGTTTGATGGCAGTCTCAGCAGTTCGGCAGAAAGGCGGTGCCAGTTTTCACAACCAGTGTCAATGTTCAGGAATTTGCAGCTGCCCTATTCTCTACAGAGCAAAACTTGTTTGATCTCAGTCTCTACCATCTGCTGCTGCTATCTCATGACCAAACCAAAGGAGTCATTTCCCAAACAAAGTAATCATCATCTACAATATTACAGGTTTGGGTTGGTACACCCCAAGAGCATTTTAATCTTCCCAAAGGTCTGATATTGTACTAGACATAAAAAGGTTTTGTCGCTTATTCTTCTACACTGGCTTTATTTTTAGGAAGATGAAAATCGAAATGTCTTGGTATAAGCAAAAGCCTCTGGAGCTCTATCTGCTCTATATATAATCTGAACAGAGTTTAAAGTGGTCATCAATGTCACTACTGTATCACTTTGTGCTGTGCAGACTTCACTGGTTGAATTCAGTGGTAACCACAGATATTCAGCATCTCTTACTATCAGGCACATAAAAATACATCTTCTGAACAAGCTATGCATACAAATACATAGACCTGATAGAAATAAAAGATTGCCTCAATAATGTGCAATGTGTTACACTAATCCCTTCATGTGATACATCTCTGCAAATATTAATAAACAACCTTGGGTGTGCCTCACAACACAATTTTTCATTTTTAGAATAGTTGTTAGCTTTTTTCCTAAATTGAAAAATATTCACAAGAAATGCTTTTGAGCAAATCTGAGCAGTTTAAGTGTTCATCAGCAATTGATATTTGCAACCACATGAGAAACTATTTTTCAGGGACTGCCATCTGATTTTGTAGGCTTACCTGGAGGTGTCAGATAAAAACACTGTATTAGAAGATCAAAACTCGAGGTGCAAGCTCCAACAGGCGAAAGACAATTAAGAATGACTAAAAGCAATAGCTCTGTCTTTGCTAATATAATGCTTCAGTCTAGTGTAACAAAATACTAAAGAAAACATTGTTGTGGCACTGATAGACAGATTTCACATTTACTCTAGGATTGCACTAACAGTTATCACTGAGGTCCAGGCTGAACATGCCCTGAATAATCTGGAATGCCTGGCTGTCAGAATTTTTACATACCACAAGATTTCCCGAACTAGAATAAAAAAAAAAATAGGATGGTAAGAGACTTGTTAATTGTTTCAATCCATTACGATGGTCCTAGAGCCACTGAACTCTGGGGCTGACTTTATACAAAGTATTGAGGCTTGGAGTAAAGCCCACTGATATAAGGGAAGTGCAGTGGAAATAAATGTTTTGCTCAAGGGAAAAAAGAATGACATTTGATCCCACTTCTCTGTTTTGAGGGCCTCACAAGGAGCATTGCCAAAACAGAGTTAGTAGAAAGGGTGCTCTTTATGCCTTGGTGAAATCCTGGTAGAGTTTATCTGAGATTAGTTCATTTTAAGATGAGTGGAAATTAAAGTAATCTTCAAGTATACAAAATATCAATGTATGTTGTACTGCTTGGAGATATAATAAAAAGTGCTGTTTCCTGTATGTGTCTTGTAAATTGGTTGGTTGCTTTAAAGATTTTTTAATGGACTTAAGAAAATAGATCTGAGCTTAATCAAATTTAGCACCAACTACTTTTTAAGTCTGCAGCCTATGACACTGATAGTCAAAACAGGAAGCAAACTGACAAAGAAATCAAATTATTCATTTTGTCCATTCTTTTAACTTAACATGTAGTTTAATATATCTCTATAATGGGATCACATATTTGCACATTTATAGTACTCATCAGGATTTTGAAGTCTAATTTGAATTTTCAATTGTATACTTAAATAATATAAAAAAATCAAGCAATGTAAATTTAAAAGACAAATTTTTCTTTCAAATACATTTTTGAAGTCTAAAACATAAGAACAGTTTTGTTTCTTCTTGCTAGGGAAATATACGAGATGGAATAAATTGGAACAGCTATTTTATACCAAAATATAGATGAAAAATATCCTGATACATAAAAAATTAAACCAATTCACTGCTATCAAGATAGGCTTTTGCTGTGACTCTTGCGTGTCCTCACTGAGTAAGTCAATAATCTTATTTAATATCATCACCACTCTCCCCTCTTTTGCCTTTTGTTTTCCTGTTGCTTCTGCATTTTCCTGTGGAAGATTAGACCAAAATATCTTTGAGACAGGATCCTCACTCTGCTTCTGAATACAAGAAGCTGCCTTGGCCAAACGGGGGAAGTGTGAAATAATAAACAAGCCAGCCAACCAGCCCTCACACTTCATCATCTCACAGTGGCTTACAATATTTGAATGCATTGTTCCATCTCATAAAATCTGGCCATAATACAGGACTTTGGGGAATCAGGAAATAATGAAATTTCTGTCACTGTTGGCTCTCCCTGCATTGTGCAGGGGCTGAGTCTGGTGTGGCTAATGGACACAGATACCACGACTGCTGTGTTTCCTCAAACAAAAGCAGACAAGGCAGGTCACAGCTGATATTTCTCACAGACCTCTGTGATCTTACCTCTTGCCCCTCAGCAGACTAAAGGCCTACCTAGCTATTCGACCAGAATTTTACATTCTCTTGGTTTTCTTGCCAAAATGAAAAAAGGAAACTAAGTAGAAATTCTGATTTCTAGGGCATTCCAATTAATAGCTAAGAGGTAGCAAGAAATAATATTGGGCATGGGTTAAGAGCACCTGCAACATGGTCCTATCTATGCTGCTGGTCATTGAATTGGTACAAACCCATGGAGAAATCATAAATTACAAATGCGTGGACAGGTTTTATTAATTCAGCTGTTGGTTTTGATCACATATCTCTGGGCAGAGTTGGCAGATGCCCTATCCCTGGAACTGCTCAAAGTTGGTTAGACAAGTTCTGAGTGCCTTGACCGAGTTGAAGACATCCCTGCTTGCCTATGTTTAAAGGCCCCTTCCAAACCAAACTATTATATGATTCTATGATTCTACAAAAAAATGAAGCTAAGAAGCATATCTGAGGCAAAATATACAGTCTTATAGAAAATATACACACTGGAAGGGCTGTGTGTGGAATAGTAATAATCCCTGAATAGTGTCTTTAGTAAAGATGCAGTGTTTTTCCAAGCTTTGAAAGCCATAGGCTTTCCTTCATTTAACCAAAGGTTGCTCAAGAACACTGGAAAATCTATGGCAGGGATTACACTCTTTCAAGTGAAAAAGAGAAAAAAAAGTAGAAAATAATAAAAAAATATCCACTCAACTAGCCTTTCTCCCTCTCTCTCAAGTTATGCCTCAATAATTTTTCATTATTTCTTCCATAATAAACTCCTCCTTCTTTCTTCAAGCAGTAATAAATCACAATATTCATTGGTTTATTATCCTCACATAGACCATTTTCTGAGCAAACTTTTAAATGCCATTTTTAAAAAAGACCTATCTTCAAAATCTTGTACTTTTCTAACCATGTCAGAGGCTTCAGTGGAGTTACTCATTTCTTAAGAGCCCAGCTGGGTTCCACCAGACAAGAGGAAAAACTTTATTTCAGCTGTGCCATGTTTCCTTTTCTCTTTGTAGTCCCTCTGGGCTGCTTAGAGACACAACAGAACCCTATGCTGCCTCATTGCCCCCACTCTCTGCATCCTGAAAGGCCAAACACAGATATATAAATGACACATTCTTTGACTTCCTAATGAGCAAATTTATCTAATAGAAATGCCTGCACATACAACATTAAAGAATGAAGAGCACATAATGCATAAATAAACAATAGGTTCCACTTTATATACTCATGTGATTACGCATGGAGGAATCTAAACACAAATATAGCAAAGCTAGGAAAAAATGAATCAAAATATGTCATAAAATCTTCCCATTCCTCTGCCCTCCCCGAGTTTTCTTTGAAATATAGGCAAAGCTAATTTATGACCAAAAGCTTTTCCATAGTATTGTAATGCCACTTGAATTGGACTCCAGATCTTAGTTTGCATTTCAGTGTTTCTGGCCTATATTAACATGACAACACATCCAATTTTCCACAGTATTGATAGCTTCAACTTTACATGGATCATAGTATTTTGCATATTTCACCTATATGACTAAGTAAGTCTGATTTTCACAATCTTGTAATTTATATTTTAAATTGTTGGAAGTAGATAATTTAAATGCTTATAAGTAGTTCTACATTACATATGGATTCTGTGTACCTCTGGATTCCACCTGTGGACATATTGAGACTTGCCATTTATTATGGAAACTTTCACCTTGCATAATATTAGGAGACCTAAATCATACATCAAAAACAAGACTGTACTTACTTGCTATTGATTTCTTTATATTAAGAAAAAAAGTTTTATTTTTTTTATAGGCATTCACCTAGATGATCACATTTTGCCAAAATCAGTAGATTTTTCTCATTCCATAAGGAAAGTAAGGAATTGCAAATAATCTAAGTGCCAATTTTAAGCACACTGCTATCAACTATTTTGAAGATAAGAAGTCAGAATTCATCTCAGTCTTAACTAATCTCTCTTATCCATTGAGATGTGTCTCTTCTACAGAAAAATCTACTTTTCCCAATAAAGATACCCAAGCCATGTCACAACATGACACACCACTAGTCATGTTTGGATTTAAGATTAGGCATAGCTAGCAAAATAATACTGTGTAAAAGTACCACACTCGAGTTATGTTTATGGTCCGCTATGGTCTGTTCCAAAGGAAGAAAATCAGTTGTACACTCATTTCTTAATATGCAGAGCTATGAACCTTCACCCAGATGGGACTGAAGCACAGCTTTGCTCTGCAAGTACAAAGTAGCCTTTTACAGAACACTGGTGTTATTCACATCTTTCTTAAAACACAATATGAACAATTTAGCAAGCTTCTAATCTGTTTACTGGACTCCACGTGCAGAGGTGTTATTAAACATTTATCTTTAAGCTGACCTGGCTTATAATGACATATCATATTGCAGGAAATGAAAAAATTGTGTTCCCCTGCTTTTTCTTGTGAAAATAGAAATTTATGTTCAAAGATTCTTCTTTTCTCTACTTGCTAGATGTAAATATGTCAGAGATACATTAAAATGGCATTCAATATAGACAACTATTTTAAAAACAAACTTGTCATTCTCCTCCTGCTGAATTGCTCATAAATTCAAGTATGAATAAAGATATCAGATTACATTAAATGCATTTTGGTATCTGTAACTTTCTGCAATGAATTAAAACTGGCTGATCATGTCTCAAGTGCATTTCATTTTCTGTTGATTCATGTACTGCAATATAACCTTCAAAATTCCCTTATGCCAACAAACTCATTCAGATATGCTGAGTGCAGGAGCAGATTAAAGTGTCTATAAGATTAAAAACTGCATCAAGACATCAGAGAATGCAGTAGAGGTATAATGAAAGTGTAAACAAAACCCGTAAATATAGAAATTACCTTTTATATAATCCGCTACTGAATTCAGTGGAGAGTTTTGGTGTAAGAAGAAGACATTAAAGCAGAACAAATTGGTACCATCACTATATTAAGACTGTTTCATTCTGCTCCATTTAAGAATTTTCACTTCAGGACCCAGCACTGAAAAATATTTACTCTTCTGTTCTCTGAAAATAAACTGCATCCCAAAGTAAAATTTAAAGCTAAGGTATTTTAAAGGTAGAACTAAAAGAGCATTGCATCTTTGTCATCTGTTTTTTTTTTGAAGTTACTTTCAAAAATAACCTTTCTTGCTTTCCTTGTATATGAGCTTTTTGCTGCTGAGTTGTGAAATCCAATCCATCCTTTAAAGGCTTTTTAAGCAAAAGTGCATTATTACTGACTTAGTAGCTTCTATTTTTTCAGTGGTAGCTATGGTTATGGATGAATGCTTTCAACAGAAGTTAAAAGAGAAAATGAGTCATTAATGATACCAAATCAGAGCCTTGTGTGCTTAGTGAAGCCTGACATAGTCTTCAGGGTTCACTTAGCACGGAGAGCTTACACAGGGTCTTAGTTTTCCACAATGAAAATATCCACAAAAATGTTTTCTTTCATAACTTTTATCTCCAAGATTCTATCAGCAGAAGTTACCTATGACACTAAACAGTTAAATGACATGAATGGGGGGCGGGTGGAGATGAGAATGAAAAAAGACAAAAAAAAAGGCACATCTGGCAGCAAGGAAAATAAAACAGTTTTTGTAATTCAGTATCTCTGTTTATGGACCTTTCATTGCCATCCTCCTCATTTCCTGTGGACTTCTCCTCCCCAAAGATTGCACTCATCTAACATACCCAGACAGCAGCACTTACACGCCTAGTAAAGGGTATGTTTAAAGAACTGGTTGTTCTTAATCTGTGCATTCATGTTAAACTGTGGTAAAATACTTTTGCCTTGTAGCTGTGTGGATCCTTTGATTCTCAACTAGACTGCTTTTGCATGCATGGAGATGATTTGCAAGTGGGAGATTAGGGATTCAGAGCAATGCATCTGTACCAGCTGCAGGCTCAGGGCAGCTCTAACTCCCATGCATTTGACCAGCTTCATGCCACTGCATTTCTGAGTTGGTATAGTGATGTGCCGAATCAAACCCACCATGAAAGGCACAGCATCAAAGGAGGAAATGTAACCACTCACCCAAGTGCCTGCCCTTTATATAGCTCACCTCTTGCACCAAGTAGATTAGGGCTGATAAATAGCTGGAGTGCAGTTTCAGTCCTAGTAACATGCTATGAAAACATCTTGCATTCAGTGGCTAATCCAGACTTCTCCCTTCTCTGCCAGACCACAAACCTTTCATCATAAACTTCTCCATTCATCTTACACTGCCATGAAGAGGCAACTCATATTGGATACATCTACAGATGTTTTATTAGTAGCACATGCTTTGGATGCTGGAATTATATGAGAACATACTGTGATCCAGCTGCAGGTGTTTACTAAATAGGAAATAAGCAGAAATATCATGGAGGCACTCTAGGAATGAAGCAATTCAATATTAATTTAATTTACTCAGTGTTTATGTTAGCTGATTTAAATCTAAATCTGCTGCTCTTCTGAGTTTATGCCTATTCCCAAGACACACATTTCCCTAGACATGGTCCCCTCAGTCCCTGAGCACCCCTCCTGAGCCGCTGTTGCACGTAAGGAAATGCCAGCTCCACACGGAAGGGATGCTGACATGAGGGGTCCTGGGAGCCCCAGGGGAGGCCAGACAGCAGCACTCATGGCTGTGCACGTCCTCAGAGGCATGGCAGATGTTGTGCAAAAGTTTAGATGATTCTATATTTAGATTTATGTAAGTAATATCCGTTTCCTGATTTTTTTTTCCCCTTAAAAATGGTCTCTACATGCTAGACAGATAAAATTGGGTGAGGTGGTGTAAGGGGAGAGGGGAGTGAAAAGAAATGTTTTAATGCCATTAACAGCTTATTTGAGTCATGGTTGTTTCTGTTTCAAAAACCCAGGTGATAAGGATTTTCAAGTGAATTGTCAGGTAATTAGAAGAGAAAAGTATTCATTTCCTCTTATCACTCCTAGTTGTAATAGCTTTATCCTTTCTGTATGTAACTTTTGTCTTCTAAAACACAGCTGTTATCCTGAAGGAAGAATAAAACAGAACCCTTGTAAATTTAATAACAAAAGGCCATGAGTAAATATCACATCTCTTCTAGAAAGAATACTTTAATTTAAGAAAGACAACTATAAGCTCTTTAATAGCTGCCATCTTAGGCAACCACATAGGAAATAGGGAAGAATCAAAAAAATACCAAGTTCAAACTTGGAGCAATCCATGTTCAGCTATAGTACAAGAAAACCCAGTTAAGAAATCAAAGCATGAAAGACAGCATTTCCTTTTATTTCATACTTTTGAACTTGAAAATCAATTTATTTGCAACAACTAAAAGTTTTTGGCCTTTAAGTGTTGGCAAAATGAAAATATTTGTTTAATATGCCAATAATAGAGGGTTTATTTTTTCATTCACTAACAACATAGTTAAACACACAGTTAATTTCTGTCACACTTCAAATTCAAGGAACATAAATTAAGAAAAGCAAGCAATTTAAAATTGGACTTACTCTTATTAGAAGGTGCATCCTGTAAACTGTCAAGACTTGTAAAAATGTGACAAAACATAGATCAGTGCAGGGAGGTATGTCAGAAGTTTAACAAAAACAATTTTCCTAGGGTTAAGAAGTGCTTAAACTGCTGTTATTAATAATAACTTCTGAGTATTTTATGAACACATAATAATATGCATCTGTACTACCATTCCTGAGACTGTGGTGGAACTGCACACAGTATTCAAACCAATTACTCTATAGTAATAATATTTGGGGTTTATTTCTATTAAGGTAATTTACAGCAGTGTTTACCTTTTTTACACCATGAATTGAGCTGATGTAAGCTGAGAAACAACTCCAGAACATCTAGAGGTGCAACATGTATTTTATAATCTATCACTTTTATCCATAATTAGGTTATATATTTTTATGTGAACTGTTTTTTACACAATTATTTTAAAATTCTTAAGCAGTTCTTTGAAGATTTTATCAAGAACTGTCTGGCTTGCTTAATTAGATACCCATGTTTCTCTTTCAGCATAATTTTTCTCAGTTATGCGCAAAAAAAAATTAAACACAGGAAAGCTTGAGAAACCTCTTTTTATTTTGAACTGCTAATGAATTCCTAGTCTCTGCTTCCTAAATTTAGTATGTTGTCAATCTGTAAGATGACCTTCCTTCTTATGACAACTTTTTTTCTGCAAAAATTTGTAGTGAGAGATTTTATCTAAAGGTGTTTTCTTAAAAACAAAACAAAACTTTAACAGTCCTATTATTCTTCACTGCTTTCTTTTGTTTCTTCAAACATTTAATGATAGCCTAAGGTGTGACACCTCTTTACAAAAGCAATGTTGGCCTTTTACTGGCACATATTAATTAATGTATTGTAATCCTTTTCTAATTATACCCTCTGTATTTTACCCATGATCAAAGGTTTGTTTGTTGATATTTCACCACATAGTCTTGTAATGCTGTTTAAAATCATTTGCCATCTTCTATTCCTCTCATAAGGTACATTGTTTGTGTGAGACTAGAAACAAAATCACGATTCATCACAGTGCAACTTAAACCTAACAACACCTAATGGCTTTAGGACTTAGAAGAAATATTCAGTTCACATTTTTCTCTAGGCAGAAAAATATTTATCTATTTAGCAAGGTAGTTACATATTGCTCTTTTGAGGACATTATCTATACTTGTTGTCAGAAATGCAGAACATTGTCTGCTAAAACTATTTTGTAAATCTCAGTACACCTGCAGTTCAAGACTGAACAAAGAATGTTTAATATTGATGTAAAGACACACTGTATCTATTTCCAATGGGCTTCTCTTGTCTATATTTTCAGATGACATATTAAAAACTATTTCCAAAGTATCAGTACTTGTGGTTGATGAAGATAATGTATCCTTTTATTCATAAAAACAGTGGGCTGACTTCCATAGTGATATTTCTTGCACTAATTGAGACCTATAATGTATCACATGGGAGTGTTCACCCAGGCTAATTTCTTGTGTCTAATGTGCAGTAAATATACACTGCAGATTGGTGCACACTAGCAGCCTCATGTTAGACAAGCACTCTCAGGTAAAATGCAGAAGCCAAGAATTTCTAGTTTCTAAAAACCAAGTATGTGTCAAACAAGCCCTTTGTTCTATGACCAATACAACTCCTGACTTTGTTCTTCTATATGACTCTCGCTTCATTTTATGGTCTTCATTTCATTATTTCTAATAAATCAAAGAGACTGACTCACCATGGAAAATAGTGTAAAAGTAGGACAAAGATAGAGATAAATCCAAGAGATGTGGATGAAGGAAAGAAAATTGATTTATTTGCGGAAAGTTTTCTGTGGAGTAAGCCTGGAAATGAGAATGTGTTGTGAAATGTGGAGGGCATTAATCATGTCTAAACCTAAGTTAAAACACCCAGTACACTGAACTGTTTTAAGTGAGTCACAAAACTTTCAGATGAAATTACAGTGCTAAAAAATACAGGTGAAATTAATGTGTGAAGGCCAAATATATGGTAACTTCACTAGAGTAGGAATGGTACTACTTCAAACTCTTTTGTCTTTAATTATTTCCCAAGTTTTACAGTGGAGTTGTATAGCTTGAAAAAAATGCTGACATCCTGCAAGTTTCTACTGCAGTCTGCAGGTTGAACCCAAGGAAAATACATATTGTGCTAGAGGTCATTTAACAAAATTCGATAAAGTCAATCTTTGGGGGTAAAATGCTCTAAAATCTTCCTGTCCAGAATAGATAGACAGATAGATAGATAGATAGATAGATAGATAGATAGATAGATAGATAATTGGAACAGATTCCAATGCCTTGCAGACCTTTTGATATCCTTTTTTTATTGAAATTGGAAAAGTATTCTTTCTTTTCCTTTTCTGGTCAATAGAAAGTTGTTTGTAAAGGCACAAAACAGTGACATTCATAAGTCATGTAAAGTGCAATGCTCAGTATTTAGTATCATCAAACTACTATTTTTTTAGCATTTAGAAACATCTTAGATTGGTTTGGGGCATAATGGAAGCTTTATAAACTGTATGTAATGGAAAATTATTAAAAAATCATTTCCTTGTGTGATCTCTTTATAATGTCCAGTGGTTCAGGTTCACTTACATGAGTTTTCTCACTTCCAAAGATAGTTACTAGGAAAAAACCCCACAAACCATAAATAGTTTTCAAGTTATTTATTTGACGATGTATACAAAGGGAGACACAGGCTTTGGTAACAGCAAACACTGTAATCTCTGATGCTTGTGATTACCACTCCAGCTGGGCTCTTCTGTTCCAACTTAAATAAAATCAGGAATGCATCCTGTCCATTGATCTGTGCTTGAAGGTCTGCCAGGACACTAAGATTTTATGCAAATATACAACCTTTACATTTAAATTTTTGTCCATAGGTGTTGACATTATGTATCCAGGTAAAATGGCATCACTTGACCTCAACAAAATAGCTAATTCTGAAATTATAGATGTACAAGGTAGAGGGAGAGAATTGTATCACTTATTTCTTTCTTAAATATCCCACCTTAGCTTAGGTTAGACAATATTAAAATTAAAACAACATCTTTGATCAGGAAAAACTGTTTTCCTGTGAAATAAGTGGGATTTGTTATGATGGAAAACTGCAAAATTTTGCACCAGTGGTACAAAAAGGCTTTTCTCTTTGAATGCCATACATCCTCATGCCTCCACAAAATACAGGCAATGCATCCCACAGTACTCTTTTACGCTCTGCTATCTTACATTATTTCAGGCATTTTCAAGTGTGTGAAAAAAATTGCAATATTTCTCCTGCAAATCTTTTAGATGCAAAGAAGATATAGAACCAGAAACAGTGTATCAGTGATGTGCTCTTTTCTGTTCACAGGGTTAATTTTCTGCCAATTGTAGATTTTGAAAACAAAATAGATCTTATTAACACTGCATATATTCACTTAAATCTTGTCACGTACTCTCCAGTTCACGCTGTTCCCAATACCCAGCACTTTAAGTTTGCAATTGTTTCTGCTGTAGGGGGATTTGTAATAAACTGAATGAAGTTTTTTATTCAAGGAGCAGCATTTTTATTGGTTTTATGTAAACCTTATAGTAAGAACTCACAGTGTTTTTTAAGGGAATGAAATGTGAAGTGAAAATGCTTGATTTTTGTCACACATTTATGTGACCTGCTTTCCAGAACCATTACTGTAATTACTAGCATAACTGAAAGCCTTGCCTTTTAGGTTCATGTTTCTCCATGTGTAGCAGCTGTAAACCACAAGTGAAGTTTCTTATGTTAGACAAGGTGTAGCCATTAGTTCCGCTATAAAGCTCTAGCCACCAGTGCTCATTGATTTCTAGTTTCATATATCTTTAATGAGGAGATTAAATACTTGTTTAGGAAGCAGAGTCTGGCTTAAGTGGTGTTTGCTCATACAGCATGGACAGTCAAAGACCTCTCTAATATTTCCCTTTGGTAATAGAAGTGAAAAAACCTTTATTGCCCCAAATATAAACCATTTAGCTCATTCTGCAGCAGCACTGAATGTGTTATTATGGAAAAAAAAATAATTAGAGATTAAATGCTGCAGAAAAAACCCCCAACACTTTCTAATTGATAATAGACCTCTTCTCCCTGTTCCTTTAATTCTTTATGAATGCCAGGGAGTATGCTAAATTACCATTTCAAATCAATAAGAGTAAAAAAAAACAAAACCAAAAGACAAAAACGTCTCAGGTAAGTTGCATTTTCTAGGCAGACATTAAGAAGCATAAAGGCTCTGTCCCAGAAAAGGAAGTTTAATGCAGTTGAAGAAGTGTGGAGATGCATCAACTAGTTCTCACTGAGGACTTAGAGTGAGAAGAGTAAGGAAAAGTGGGACAGACACTGCAGTAGCAAATACTTCCGTAATGAGTGTCAAAATATAAGACTTGAGAAAAGCACAGAATCTCACTCTGTGGCAAAATGCAACTAAAACGTTCAGAATCTGATAGGGATACATGGAGAAAAAAAGTGGGGCTGTACTTTGCCTCACTAAATTCACATCAAGTTCCTTTGCTCAGGGTATCAAAAAGCTTTGGCAGTGACAAAAAAAAAAAAAAACAACAAAATACCAGAACCCAAATATTCCTTTTGTCTGTATTATTTGCCCCATATCACAGCAATTTTCAAATAGGATCAAGAAGTAGAAAATTGGTAGGGGAGAGGGTGAATCTTGGAGATCAGCATGCCACTAAATTGATACCATGTAAACACCATATAGTATTGGAAAACCACTGCTGGGGGTAAATGAAATGAATTCACTGGGGCATCTAATCCTATTTCTGGAACACTTAAAGTGTTTAAATGCACTGGAAAGCAAACAAACTTCAAAGTGATCATTATACCCCTGACACTAGTACTTGTGTGGCTGAAATCTTTATGAGATTAAACCCCTACAGAGAAAAGAGTTGAACACAGTCAAAACCACTTTGAAACTGTCAGGAGGATACCAGTTTGAAAGATCAGTGTAAGTCAGAAATGAAGCTAAATGTTGAATATTAATGACAGTTCAATATGCTGCGTGGAACTCCCTAATACACCTACAAGAGCCATAGTCATAAAGTGAGCCACCTCCATGTCCACATTTTGTTCCTTACTGATTCTGTAAATGCTAACATCAACAAAGGCTGATGTAACATCAACAATTTCCTGCTAAGCGAGAAAGCTGGGTGACTCAATCACAGTTCAGACTAAACACATACAGACATGAGTTACCTTGTTGCAGTTCAACACTTTTTCTGTGATGAAAAAGCTTAAAAATGTATAGCCACCCCAGCTGAAAAGAAGCTATTAAAACACTTTAAAATCTTTCCACAATATTAGAATTTCAATGTTAAAAACATTTCCACAGAAGGCATAAATAAATTTAAATGTTGAGCACCTGGATTATATGCTTTTAGCATGTGTGCATATGTGTGTACGTGCTAAAAAAAATCTACCACAGTTGTGCACAAAAGATATGTTTGCACCTTGAAAAACAATAAAACACTAGTTTATTTATTACTAGAAATCATGCTTCACACATTGTTTCCAGCCTTTTAATGAACTGCACTTAATGTTCCTTCTGTTTTGAAGAGAGTGCTCTGTTTTGCTTTTCAGTCTAAAATCTTATCAATATTTGCCACTCCAGCAAAAAGTTTTACACAAATGAACTGGTGATATGGAATGTTAGCCTATAATAAAAGTCTGTCACAAAACAGTCACACTGGAGGAGACCTAGCATTGATTTTTCAATAAATACAGTGAACAGTGAAAAATACAGCACACATTCCTCAGCAGTAAATATCTTGGTGACTATTTTTCTTTTCTGCGAATTTCAGTTCTTTTGTCTTCTGGCAATACTTAATAAAATACGGTTTCTTTAAATATAACTTCTGTAATGTGACAACCAGTTGGGAGCTGTATGGCAAGAGGATAATTACCAAGCTACTCTTACTGCAGGGATGTTTTGCACTTTCATTCATTGGCAAAGCAAAAAATAACAGATTGTTGATGATGTGAATGGAATGTAAAAACAGAAAAATCATATTAACTATTCTAAAAAGGTAATTTAATTGTCAGTAAGGATTAAAAAAATTTAACTCTAATATAACAGATTTATACTTCTGAAAACTGCATATATGCATTTTTAAACATTTGGACTATCTTCACTGATATACTACAGAAATAGTTATATGCTTGTTTTTTTCATTTCCTATTATACTGACTGCTGAGATTTTGGGGTCCAGATCCAAAACTCACTGAAGAATGAATGATGGACTTAGAAACCTCACTGAGCTGCAGATGTTGCTGCAGGTAGCCCCCAGTGCAGCTCTCAATGTCTGGCCCCATAACGTGTCCGACTGCCCCTGGCTTCTTCGAGTCTCTCTTCTGTTCCTACAGAAGAGTTCAGGAGCTCTAGAGGGCTTCTCCCGTCTCTGAAACTCATACTGCCAATGCAGATTCTAAATTTTGCAGTATTATTCTGGCCCTGATTATTTTCATGGTTTAAATATTTGTGTAGACAAAATGCATGATGGTGCCATAGCAAAACTATTTTCAAGTGACAACTCCATCCCTCTATATACATGCATAACCAGCTGTGTACACATGGCTCTTGTACACGCTACTCCATAGATCCTTACTAATGACATGGTTGAAGCTTATTTGAAAGCCTTCTAAAGTGGACAAAAAAGCAATTCTTTTAAAATAAATATAAATCTGTAATTAGCATGTATTATTAAAGGTCCCAGTGTATGCTATGGTGTAATGCAGCTTGAAGTATAAGAATTTTTTAGGTAATTTCCCTTAACAAGCAACACTTCTTTAAACTACACTTTAAGTGAATAAAGTGTCAGTAGAAGCATTCATTGCACAGGACTTGTTTTTCTATATGAAGAGGAAATATATTCTTTTAACAGGTTTGCTCTTCTGTAGCCTACTTGTTTAAGAGGTGTCCCATGGCATTCATTTAGCTACAATGCTTCATCATAAAAACACATGAAAACTGAGCCTCTTATTTACAACAAGGCCCTGGAGAGAGAAAACAAAACACAAGGGAACTACCATTAAGAACACTTCTTATCACCATGGCACAAATAAACATAAAGGGTTGGCATCTCTTGGCAGACTTTGCAAATTAAGAGATGATTGATCAGAAGCTATGTGTGTTGTCTGCAATTTAATTTCCTCAATATTCGCTGTATCTTCCAAGTCACTTGTGCATCATGTGTTTGTAATGATTAATTAAGATGAGTAGCGGCAGTAAGTGACGAGACACAGAAATCTAATTAATGAAGTGGAAAAAATACAGTTCTTTCAAAATTTCTTTAGTTGACCTTTTCTTGGAAAAACACGGATATACACAGGATCTTTCTTCAAATACAGTGGTCTCTGTCACTATTTCATCTCTTGAATTGATTTAATCTACATAGTAAATACTATGGTAGCCTATGCCAAGCACTCTTCCATTGCTTTACAGTTGGATTACTCTGCAGTATATTTGGTAGTATAACCTGTTTAGGGAAAGACTAAATGGACGTAACTGGTTTGGAAGTGATCCTCCCTGCTGTGACTATTCCCAAAGGCTAACCTCAGCCTAGAAAGGACAATCTCTCCAGGCTCCCTCTAGTATAAATCAGGAGAGATCACTTGAGAGAGATCTCCTGCCTTAGAAGAAATAGTGCAGGAGCTTATATTTTAAATCATTGTCTAGAATAACCTGTCTGTCACCACTGACTGGAGGCTGGGGCTAGGCAGACTAGCAGCAGCACGCTGACTTGCGTCACTCTGATGGTTTTAGCACTTGTGAACATGACTTCCTTTCTCCTGCCTCCAAAAGGGTAATTAAAAGAATACGAAACCTATCTTTATGTAAACTGGCAAACCCACACACACTTGTAGGCTTTGGAAGATAAGGACGTGGTGCTGACAGAAAGCTTCACTGTTCAAAATCATGGAAAATCTTCCTTGCCTAGGGCATCCATCACTATCAGAGTGGAAATCACAGGCAAGCCACCTTCCTGCTAAACAAATAAGAAAGTCAGCTTGTCCCAACTCATTGTTCTATACCTGAATGTAGAAAAAATGAAATACTGGCTTTTAACATCAAGATAAGAAGTGAAAAATCAAATCTCCTTAAAATTTTCACCTCTGTAGGTGTTATGTTGCTTCTAGCCTCTTGTTTATTTGGGTAGAGGAAACTTGGAAGCAGACTTCAGTACCGGATGAACAAGGTGCTTCAGCATAAAATCATGTTTGGAGCTAACTCTCTAAGCTCAGAAGCTCTTAATTGGAAGAATCGTGTTACAAGACACATTTGTAACACTGGTTGCAAATGGTGGGTGGCAAATGAAAGCAAATACTCTCTATTTCAGTGGCTGGCTGTACAGCCTGGTGTTCAAGTGTCCAGCTCAAGCTCACAGCCAGCTGGTAGCTGGCTTTCACTATTGTCATGCCTCACACACCACACAAGTCATCTTCTCTGCTATGCAGGTTTATTGTATGTGTTTTAATGCTGCAGAATTGTTTCCAGAAGGGAGGCTCAAGCCCAGAAGCCATGTAGGAAGACATGGTATTAATTAGAAAAAGTACCTCTGGCCTGGTGTTCTGCTTCTGCAGTAGTCACAATCTTCTATTAATTCAAAAGTAATACAATTACTTTTATAGAAGAACCTCCTTTTCAAAATCCAGCAGTAGAATTAGCTCCACAAACTCATTCTGAAGCCCTCCCATTGCTACGCTATCAATGCACATCCAAATCAAGAATGCTACTAAGTTAAAGACTGTTCCTCATACAAATGAGTTTCACAGATCTTAGCATTTCACTATGTTTACAAAAGAACTTCGACCAAAAAAACTAAACATATACGTTTAGGAAGCAAACCTAAAGAAAGTAATATTTTTAAGGGTTTTTCAAATCCTCTTGTTACTGATTTTAAGCAGTGTTTGTTATATCTTCCCTATTCTGTTCATCTCTGTATATCTTTGTCTTTACAGAATTTTGCTGCATTTTAACAACACACTCTGAAATGTTTCCTGCTTTTTTAGCTTTTAGGAGAGATGGTTTCTAGAAACAGGTATTAGTGTGAAGATGTGTTATTTATTTATTTATTTGAGTATTTCTGTTACAATTTTTTCTCTCTTCTGAAAAGTAGTTCTTCATAAATTGCTTGCTTTCAAAAATTTCACTGTATAAGGAATACTTTCAATCAGCTCACTGCTAGTTCAAAAGCTCACTAAGCCCAGCACTTGTTGCATTTTTCAGTACGTTTTACTTTTATGTTAAAACACTGCACTGCCCCTACCATCACATTACCTTTTGAACATATCTTCCAGTGCATTCAATTTTTTTTTTCTTTTTTGACAATTTAAATATTGTGTCAAATAAAAAACTTCCTGCTTCACTGGTAGTCCTTTCCCATCTTCATCAGTCCTGAATAGGATTTTAATATTTTCATGTTTCAATTGTTTTTTGCAACTCATCCTCTATTTCTCCACCTACTCACTTTTCTGAATCATTTATCTATGAGATTTTATCATAAGAGATTAAAACTCCAAATAACCTACTTTTTAAACCATTCTCTTTTGAGAAGTAGTTTTCTTCACTAATTTTGCTTGCTTGTCTTTGTATTCTAAAATATTTTGTTTAATTTTCCTGTACTGAAAAAGGTGTGGATCTGTGTTGCCCTGCATGATTCTTCCTTCAGCTATAGCAGGAAAAAAAGCAGCTACCCTGTAATCCTCTAGCATAGTGACCAGTTTAAATCAAAGACTGTGTATTTATGTTAGAAGTTCAACCACTCAGTCCTAAAATACTTTGGAATTCCTTCACGTACAGTGTTCCATTGCAAATACTTTTCTTCCTTTAATAGATCTGCTTGATCCAGTACATTCCCAATTGAAATTTTAAATACTTGACAGGCCTTAATTTTCCTTAAATGGAAGCATTACTCTTAATATAATCTATCAAAAAAGACAGTTTATAATTTTCAATACTTTGATCCTCCTTAAAGTCATTATTATTCAATTCACATATCATCAACTCACAGTTTTTGCTTTGTTGGTTTTAATGCAGGTATTCTTTAGTAAATACAGAATCCACAGAGAATATAAAAATGAATCTCTAATTTACATCTATATTCAAATTTTTATTTTGATACAATTTTGTCACTGTTATTAGGGATTTTCTGCTTCTAAGGAAGCATTATTTATTTTTAAGTGTTTTGTGTTAAGAAAGTGGAGGAAATAATTAACCTAAATATGAGTCTGGGCTTCCAAAAAAAATCAGTTTGTGTTTTGCAATCCATAACATTCCATACATTTTTAATTTTCCAGCTGCAACGAATTATGTATTCACCTAACAAAGCAAAATGTCATTCTAGCAGGTTGGTCATATTTTATGTGTCCTTGGACATAGCAAGGACCCACAGGTTTGTGTGGACACATCAGGGTTTTCTTTGGTCCAAAGGAGTTGCAGCATCTCAGCTTGCAGTTGTGTTTTGGGGCAAAAGGAAGAACAACCAGTGTGAAAATAGTGAGTTATGTTCAAAACCATTGCTCACAGCAGGGAAAAAACAATTGCTGGTTTTCCAGTTCCTGGTGACTGGCCACATGTGCAGATCACAGATCATAGTACTATGGTGTAAACCCAAAATTACTCATTCAACATGGCTTCCTTAAGTTGTTGCTGGTCTCCAAGTAAAATTAAATGAAATTACCAGATACCAGAGTCCTGTAAACTACAGCATGACATTGAAATTCTGCCTGTTATTATGGCACTCTAAAACTTTACCCAGTTGATATTCCCTATGCAAAAGTATAGAGTTAGTTTGCAGCATCAAAAAGATTCAGGAGTTCAGAAGAATCACCAAGAAAATCTTTGTTTTTAAGGAGACATCATACAGAATAATTCTGTACAGTGTTTTTACTGCACATTTTGGTATTGAGGCCTCAGATACAAAGTGGCAGTTTTGCATTCTTTGCCTTTCATCTTCATTGTTTACTATCTAGAGCAAATTAGGCAAATCACTCATCATTTTCAGAGCAGGTGACAAGGGAGACTGAGAGAGGTTTATTAATATTTGTTTGTAGAGAGATGTTATTTGGATTAACTTTTATCTTCCAATTTAAATAGGATTAAAAGGATTAGCTTCAATAATGGAGGCATACAGCACAATATAAATACTTATGCTTCTTTTAATTAATAGGTTTGGATATGAACGTAAGATACATCAAATTATTCCAGAGTAGTCCATAATTACATTAGTTTTAAATAATAGAAAAGAAACTCATGAGTCATTAATAAGAAGATGACTTTGGAAAAAGGCAAACTCATTCAGCAAATTTAATGTTTTACAAGTCATATTTTCTATTTATATGTAGAGTTAATAACATCTATTATGAAGTCTTCAACTTAGAAGCCTGTTTTTGCTGAGAAAAGTACTTTAACAGATATTTAATTACATGGTGTGAGACTCCTCTTGGCTATATCAAGAGGGAGGATGTAATTTTTGTTTTAATGAAATGTTCTGAAGGAAAGAAAAAACTTTAGTTAAATACCCCACAAGTTTCAAGCTGTAGAAAAAGCATTTGGATTTCATTTTTTTCTTCCTGACATATACCAGCATAAAAATGACTTAAAACTATGTTACATGTACCATATTATGCAAGATGACTGCACAATTTTTGTCTTCTTTATTCTTCGCTTCAGGTTTTTTTTATAATGGAAAGAGTAATGGCATCTTGAAAACGTGCTGGAGGGAGGAACATGTTCATTTTAAACAATCTCTAAAATGCTCTTACAGCAATTTTGTTAAACAAAGCAAGTGTAAGAAGAATATAGGAACCTGAGATAAGGATGTAAGATGGACATACCCATCTGTATTTTGCTTTTTGTTAAAAAGTTGACATAGCTCCCCATAAAGCATGTTGAGAACAGGAGAAATAATAGAAGCTCTAGACAAACCATATTGCAGGGTGTTTGTCATTTCTAGCAGTCCTTTGCCAGAGGATCATTTTGAGATGGTAGACAACTATATTAAAGAACTTATGAGAGTAAAACCCACTAAAAAAGTGCATTTGGTTTACCATAGTAGGACTTTCCTCCACTGATTCACCACATCATCTTTCTTTTACTTTATATCAGCTTAATTATCCTAAGAGATGCTGGAATAAGAAGCGTACTGTGAGTTAAGTGGGAGCAGCAGCAATATAAATTTTTTACACCATCCAAACCATCTGTTTCAATTCTGCTCAGGCAACACCAGGGGATCAAGAGAAGGATTAGTCCATTCTTCATGTCCTCCTATCTTCTGAAATTTCAAAGTTGTCGCTTAGTGTTAGCTGTGGAGGAAGCTCATGGTGTGGTGGACTGTACAGTAGTAAATGCATCAGCATCATGAGAAGATTTCGTGAAACAACCAGAACAGATGGAAAAAAATTTCAATCACTATGATTCTATGCTGGTTTTGAACCACTGAGCTAGAAAAAGAAGGAACACAGTTTCCTTAACCAGCCCCCTTTAACATCCATTTTCCCCCTTTTTTTTCTGTATTTTTATTATGAAGAATAGCTCAGTTTAAAAATGTGATGACTACAGCTGCCAATAAAAATAAGGAGCTGTAGGAGTTGTGAGGAGCTGGCTTACATTTTCTTTCTTCTTCCACCACTACTTCTTTCTCCACTCACGTGCTGTTCAGCTCTTCATCAGGACCTTGACAGAAAATCATAGAATGGTTTGAGTGGGAAAGGATCTTATGGGTCATCCAGTTTCAAACCCCTTGCCATGGGCAGGGACACCTTTCACTAGAACAGGTTGCTCAGGGCTCCATCCTGCCTGGCCTTGAGCATTTCCAGGGATGCAGCTGTTCTCAATCTGGCCATTGCCAGCCTGGGTGGATACCAGGGGTTGTCCCAACTCAGGCGCAGCACCCTGCACGTGGTCTTGTTAAAACTCATGAGATTCCCACGGGCACACTACTTGAGCTTTTCCAGATCAGGAGACCCAAATGCTCACATATGGCAGCAACAGCTGCAGAGGGGAACCACAGGCTTCCCCAGTCTGGGCAGAGGGCATCTGCATCCAGCTCTCACATCCCTCCTGTACGGTGCCAACCTTGGCCCTGCCTGTGGCACTCACCTCCCATCCCAGAGTCCACCCTTGAGGCATTGCAGCAGTTCAGTCTCCCCAAAGAGGGGCAGCAGCTCACACAAACCAGCCCGAATCTGCCCACAGACCAGCAGCTGTGCCCATCGGAAGTTATTGATATATATCAAACAACAACTTCTTGGCTGCCCCAACACATTTCTCATTTCACTATTCAGCAGCTGACCTTTTATTGAGTTTTTTAAAAAATAAACCAAGTCTTAACATAAGAAAGAGGCAAAAAAATTAAACTACGTGCTCAATTTAATAATTTTCCTTACTTCTGGGTCATTTTGGATTCACTGCTTTCAGTTGGATCTTGAGAAAAATTTCTTGCAGAGCAATTTATGTAGCCCACCTCAGTTTCTTTTTTGTTTTTGTTCTGAGAGATTTTAAATTGTTTTAAATTCAGATTATCCACTTAAAATTCATAGAAGTGGATTGCTGAATGTAATCAAATGCAATAGCTATTGAATGTCATGTGTGTATGCAACATTGTGCAATTAATTTCAGTAAGAGTTCATTAGCTGTTGAGTCTTCATTTGAAGCACAGAACTCAGTAAAATGTGGTAGAAAAATTCAAGACTGTGTGGGCATGCACAGATGCTCACATGCATACACATTCATGCATTCAAACGTGCAGAGTGTCCATTTTGCATTTCTGGTATTTCATTGACTCTCAGATCACACTGCCATGCATTTTTGCATTAAGTAATACATACTTTTTGAAATTCATTGGATTCAGGTAAAAGATGCTTATTTTAAAATTATAAGCAAATGGTTTTGGCATTCCCATTTGCTTTAAACATAGACTAAAAAGTGGAGAGTGTATGGGGGGAAAATTCTCTGCTGGAAAATATACCTCCTATGATTTTGCAGAGTTTTAACCCAGAGGGAATTTCTAGCCCTAAGTTATAAATTCCAGAAAATAGGGGCCTATAATAGAAACAGTGACAGAACCTTAACTATAGCATTGCTAAAGGCAACACTGCAATAAAATGGAATGACCTGTGAGATAAAATGTTTAATCTTTTGAGTGAGATGTGGCCTAATAACTCAGAAGCAGAGATGGGGGAGGATTCAGGCTCTTCCTTGCAGCCTCTTATATGCCCTTTATGAAATTCACTGTCACTCTAGCTGCTTTTCCTTTTCAGGCTGAATTTTTTTTCACTCCATAACCAAATGGATTAGAAGGGTCATAAAGAACCAATTTATGGTCCCTAACTTTTCAGCAAAAACTATTTTTCAGAATGTAAATTAATGGCAACAGAACTGGAAGGATCAGGAAAAACACCTTTGCACATTACACAAATAATAGAGAGAGAGAAATGGAAGTACAGATGTGGGTTTGTGTTTCTCTACTATTTCCCAGTAGTGCCTTCCCAAGAGAGAAAATCTGCATTTGCAGCTTTCTTTATTTCAATGTAAACAGTTCTGTGAAACTTTCTTCTCAAGATCTAACTTTTGGTTTTGTGCTATTTTTATATCACAGGGAGGGCAAATAAAACCCCTGCATATTAAAAGATTTTGAATTACATGATTGACATTAATTTTATATGACATATTTGCCTGTGCTAGTAAGTGGAACTGGGCATAATGACTTAGGAGGTCTTTTCAAATGCTTTGTTTCATCAAATAAAGAAAGATGTAATCAGTAGGCCTGTAGTGATCTCTGTCTGGTCAAAAATCTCAAATTAGTTAGAATTTTGCTTATTCAAACAGTGCCCTAGGCCAGGATAATGGAATGCTGCCAACATTACAGTGGTAGATTTAGATTTAAATTTTTTTGCTGCTCTAAAAGTAGGTAAAAGACCTACTCTGTCTTGATTGCTTCTTATTCATAGAATGCTTCTACCTGAAGAAGCAAGGTCATATGAAAGTAAATTCTTTGAAAGTTTGTGGGCAATTTTTCAGTTGTGTACATAAGGAATCATTATTATAATCATGATTCCATCCCATTAAGAACAGCTGGAATTATATATGTAATTCCTTGCATACCACCCAGAAAATTTATCCATAGCCTCTAGTCACTTCTGTTCCCCAAACTTCCCTCTGGCTAAAATCACTATGAAGAACATCTGGGCTGTGTTCTTTGGGGATTTCTATTTTATTCTATCAATATTTTTCCTTGTTTTAACAAATGAAAATTGTAATTAGACATTCCCATATTAGGTATATAGGAACATCCATTGCAGATGATGCTCCCAGGAAAAACTGGTTTGTGAATCTCCTGTACTGGCCATTATTATAGCTGTCATTTCTGATTCAGTAGCATTTTGCACCTGTCAGTCATAGCTAAATGAGGCACTACATATTGAGGATGCTTTTGGTTGCTCTCCCAATGCTTACATGTTGCTGGATTGCCCTGGACTTCACAGGGGTGGCTTACAAACTCACAAGATATTTAACCATCCAAGTGCTCCCAAATATTTAAAGCAAAAAAACAACCAAACAAAACAACCAAACAAAGACAATAACAACAAAAAAATCACACAGCTGTATCTGTAAATGGGGAATAGAATGAGGCTAAAGGAGTTAAAAACTAAGATTACACTCATGATTTTGTATTACTACAAGAATAAATTTATTTTAAAAAATAACAAAGAGAATTGGAAAAATGGAGGATTCATAAGTAGTCAATAAGAGTTCCTAAATATTCATATACATGGAAGCATATTTTTAATATGTATTTGCAGGTATATATATATATATATATATATACATATATATATATGTTAAAATACATTTTCTTTATCGGAGCCCCATTACTGTAAATGCCCTGTAATTAACTCTGGAGATTGCTTTACTACTATTATAGTAATTTCTTCTGCTACTTGGCTAGAAGGCCCTATAGAAGGCTCTACTAGACAGAATGTCAGTGGAAGGAGCCCAATGTTTACCCTTTGCTCACTCAGAAAAACAGAATGGGGTCTTATTATACATAAGAAAAGGTAAAATTTTAGCTGTCTGAAAAGGAAATTTTTTTCTAAAGGGGACAGACACATTGCAGCTGAATGTATGCTAACATTTGCCATTCCCTCAAATTTGAGTAAAATATTTTCCATTGTTGGAATTATGATTTAAAAAGACATAAAAGGACCTATTTTGGTCAGTACTCTGTGTTTTCTTGCTTTGTATACTTAAAAATAAAATAATGCCAAAAGCCAGTTCTAATTAATGTCAATGTTTTTATTTCTCAGTTATGTAGACCAGTGTGCTATTCATCTGTGAAGATCTGATTGGAAGTGATTTCTGATTTTACCTGATGCAAAGGAAAAAAATACATAATTTGTTTGCTTTCAGATTACAGCTTTCAGATCAGTTGTTGTTGTGCCTCATTTTCAAATTTTAAAAAAATGTACATTTTGAAATTATGGTTTAAAAGGATTCAAAATTATATTTAGAATTTTATCACAGTTGACCTTGGAACAAAATTTAATCATGTTAAAACAAGACAGTTTTTGCACTGATGGACATCTAATAAAAAAATTCACTCTTGTCTGAAATAAGATTCTTTTCAGCCAATCAATGTTGAGTCATCGTACTTGAACCTCAAAGTTCACGTCCAATCTGATATGCAATCCAAATTATCTCAAAGTGTTGCACAAGTAAGTACAACATGCATACATATTGGTGTTATGTGGAAAGAGATTGTCAATATTGACTTCCACATCTAGTGACATTTTATTTTATATGCATGACTCTAAAATGAATAAGGAAAAATACCGAATTATGGAAATAGATCATAACCATGGCAGTCACAGCAGAAAATCTTGTAACTGTATTTTGTAAAATTCCTCTGTTCAGCAAAGAGCTTGAGCAAGTGCAGCTCTATATATTCTCTACTTCAGAAAGCAGCTTTTTATTAAGATTACATAGAATCTTCTGAAATGAACAGGGTATGTGTGTTTGTGTACACACATTTGTGTGCTACGCAGGTTTTTGTATGAGCTTGGCATATTGCTTGTGGCAAGCTGCTGAAACATGAATAAAGACAGCAGGAAAAAGGCAATGCACATCCTGCTGGTAATCTAGGGAAGGGATTGCTCCACACTTACCTTATGCCAAATCTCGTGGTTCACCCAGAAGCTCCCAAGATAATTTCTCAGCTCCTAGATTTTCATGTTGAATTATCTCTCTTGTTTGCTAAATGAACCGGCTTCTTATTTTATTTAAACCACATGAGGTAGGTGTATTTGACTTCCTAGTAGGGAATGAAATATTTAAGTAATTTTAGTATGCACAGCTGTGAAAAGGTGAAGTATATTTTGTGAACATAATTCGGGGGTAATTTTAAATGGCATACCTTTTCCTCCAACTCCTTTCCACAGCCTGAAGCTGGAAACATAAAGTGTAGCTCATGTGCTCTTTACAATTTACTCCTGAGAAACACTGACCACAAAAGTCAGTAAACATTCATCATGAGCTTTAGGCTACTTTCCTTGGATTTGGCCTCAGGCTAAGCTGAGGGCTAAAAACATTTCATGAGGGGGTTACGGTTTTAAGAAAAATAAATATAGTGCTAGTACAGCATGGTTACTCAGCTTGGTCTCATGCTGTAAAAATTCCTTCTCCCAATAAATACACAAGATTTTATGTTATCCATCCACCACTTTATAACTGATACTGTGGTTTTAAATCACCAATATGCTAATCAACAGAGCTGTTGTGACCTACTTACCACATATTTCTGCCAGAGCTTCCCATAACATGTCACATTGAATCCTCTCTTAGAAGTACAAACCAAATCTACTTCAACCCATTTAGCACAAAGATTCTGGGGAAAAAAAAAAAAAAAAAAAAGGTGGGGGGCGGGGCGGGGCGGGGGGGGGGGGGTAAGAGGAGCACAGCAAAGCAAAAAAAAGCTAGGTCAAATTCTCTTGTTTATCCTGGGCCTCTGTGACATGAAGCCATGTTTGCCACCATCTACTGTCATAAGTAATGACATGATTTCTCATGAAAAGGGCTACAAATCCAGAGGACAAAGCCCCCATCTAATACCATTTCCTGTGTTGCAGAGCAAAGTTGGAAGATTCCTCACTAAATGGCCGGCTGCCTTAGTGCAGTTACTGATCTCTTTCAGCTAAACAATGCTTGTAATAACAGGATTGATGTTTTAAAAACATCATCTTGAAATTTTTGTTTAGTAAAAAAAAAACCTGTCTAGGAAGGTCTCTTTTACTTGAATGAAAAAAATGAGAAAGAATGATGTGAAAATATATCCTTTTAACTTCTCGAGATTTTAATAATGTGTCCATAAAGTATTTTATTTGTTCTGGGGGGAGTTTAGCATTGCTTTTTTATTTTTAAGTCTAATATATTTTGTTTTCATAATATATTAATAACATAGGAAAATTATGTTGTACATATAATTGATCAATATTTATTTATACATTGATCAATAATTATTTTACTGTTAATATTAATTTAGACAGAAACATCAGTACACTGAACTTACATAAGAAGGAAAATGAGCTAAAATAAATTATAAAACCAAGTCTTACATCAGAACACCCAACTGATGTTGCTGGGGACTCTCACATTGTTCTGTTTTAAATCACTATCTAGGATATTAGAGATGTCTAGGATGGAATATTATTACTCTAGATGAAGTGAAAAAACAAGTTTCTATCTGTAAGGAAGATCTCCTAGACCATTTTTACAGGACATGTCTTTAAACCTGCTTCCCTAGACAAATTCTAGCCTAGAGAGTTACAGCCTCCTTTCCTGAGTTCTGAGTTTCCACTGCACTCATATAAGAAGTGCACAGTAGAATGTACTTAGACACAATTTTATAGAATTGGAAATGCTGTTATTGGGTGAACCCTGCAAAAGAATATCTGAAAATACTAATTGCAGCTTAAAGCTCACTGTGTCTTGAAAAAGAGAACTAACTGATGCACAGTTCCTCTCCAAGTAATTTCTTGTTCTGGTCCTGATGGTCAGCCCCAATGTTGTGGGGTCGAATACTGTTTTCCACTGCAGATATATGACTTCTAATGAAAAGAGAGTTTTACTTAGGCAGCCAAAAGCAGAACTTGCCTCTCTGTCTCAAATTGAGTGCTTTAAACTACACTGCAATAATCACAGATGCTCTGCTCTTGGCACAATGAGAAAAGCTTGATACAGATTCACAAAATAGCTCCATTAAGTAAAGACGCCATCAGTCTTTATTACCACTATTATCATAAAGCAAATTTCACCTAACACAATATTGAATTAAACCTACAAAAAGAATGAGAAGGAAGCTATGAATTAATATAAAATGACTAACAACAGAGGCCCAGGGAGTTTAAACCCTTATCAACACCAAAGCAAAGACAGGAATCAAAGACGTGGAGCACCATGGTAATTTGTTCCTGCGTTGACTAGAGCAGCAAAAGTAACAGTCTATCATGTCAGCATCTGCTAGTGAGTTTAAATGCCTGTAAGCATAGTTTATAGCTGACATTTGTTCAAAATAGCTTTTTTCAAGGAGATAGTTTAATACTTTAACTTTGCCCTCCCAACTCTATTCAATTTCACAGGTTGTGTCCAACTTCATCAGACTTCTTTCCCCTCTGCTTAAAAGATAAAACAGTACAGTATATTACTTTCAAAAACTCTAGTTATTTTTAGAGTTAAATAAAATTGCTGTTTTTTAGGACCAGTTTTTTCACTCCAATGGTCATCATCATGAGATAATGTCCCATGTAGCCTAAAAGGATGTTCCAGATTTTCTGAACTATGGGATATGGCTTGTCTGTCTTGCCCTATTTTCTGATAAGAAAGTACCATGTCTTATATATGTTTTCATGGGGAATGGAAGATCCTTTGCAAGTGGAGGCAACACAAAATAATTTGTGAAACACTGCCTTAAAATTGTGTCATTTTCAGCTGCCATTAAAGAACTTCAGTTAATGAAAGTAAGTCATTGTAAGAATACAAGTCTTCCCTCAAGACTCAGAATACTAAATAACACTTGTATTTATTTTTTTAAATTCATTTATTTAAAACAGAGAAAAGTAATTAACTTTTTTCCCTGTAAACAAAACAAAAAAATCTCGCTTGCATATTCCAATACCTTGCCTAGGAGCAAACCTCAGAAGAAAAAGAAGCCATATTCTATTCCAGTTCTTCCGAGGAATCCTACCTTTTCTTCTGTATCTCTGAAAGTTATTATAACGGCAGAATAACTAAATGAAGCAATCTTGACTATTTTAAATTTTGTTTTCTACTTACAGCCCAAATGATGTGCTAACATCTTGGAAGTGTTAGTCTTCCATCACAGGAAACTTTCAAGAAGAGGAAAAAATATAGTTTGGCCTGAACATCTCAGAATATAATCCACTGTTCTATATCAGCTCCCGTTTCCAGTTACACCCTGGCTGTGTGCTAACCAAGACACATTTATTTAAATAGGTCTTATTGCTGAATTTCCACTCATGAAAAATAGGTGAAGCAAATTTTCAAGTGGTGGTAATTAATGGATGAACTTCCATAAGTGTAAATGGTGCAAAGTTTATTTATGCTAGCTGAGGCTGCAAGGGCCTGAGGAACAGTACTTGACTTGCAGAATCCAGTAGCTGATTGGAAATTTTCTGACATGAAGTCTTTGGACAAATTCAAACAGGGGGACAGTGAAGAACATACCCATGGGATCTATCACACATTTTATATTTTGAATGGTGCACCTAGGCATACCAAAGCTCACACAGACAGGGTTCCTGAGTCTGTGTATGTGATAGAGTACCATTACTCTCATGAGAAAACAGCTCTAATGATACCTAGATTGCTCAGAGTCTTACTAGACATATGGTATAAAATAATGTCTCTGAGCCTTGGGATATGATTTTAATCATTCCTACCTCCATTACTAAGAACGAACTCTGGCAATCTTCCTTTAAAGATGAACAAATATCACAGGGAATATACTACATGCCAGACAAATAGCCTTAGCTTAAAACCCTGCCAGATGAGTATGTTGCCTTTTATGGATCTGAAATGCATTTTAAATCCTCAGCACCATATTACAATCTCATGAAGGTAACCATGGATTGGGACCACATAAGTAGTATTACCACTATGTCCTGTGAACACTAAAGCTGCCAAGACTAACTGAGATAGACAAGTAAAGGATTGCATAGTCTTAAAATACTATATTGAAAAGCTTTACGGTACTGTCCAAAATTCAGATCTTTAGTAGAAAGAACAATGAGATTAAAGAAAAAGATGTCGAAATATTTTCCTCAGGTAATAAATTACAAACACAAATGTCTATTTATAGAACAGAAATGTTATAGGGATGCAAATCTCAACCTTCACTTGCTTAACTGAATTTGGATATTCCAGTGGCTTATTTTCATTTCCTCTGCTTTTTGAAAATGAAAAAGGCAGATAGAAGGGCAAAGCAAAAACAACCTTTATCCAAACCTTTTGAAATTATACAGTTTTAGTCATGTCTCTTAAAATAAACTAAACATCTTATGTGGCAGGTGTGAAAGTCTTGATCAGAGTTAGTATACCATCCTGAAATTTATGAAAAAAAGACATTTTTTTAAATCCCATAAAAAACTCAGTCCTTATATCTGAACTTCATATTTTGCAATCAAAGAATTAACTTAATAAACTCTGATATAAATAAAGAAGCATCATCAAAGTACCATTTTATAAAGCATCAGCTGGGTCATACTTGGTATGGAGAGCAAGAATATACTTGAAATGTTGGATTATCATAGCCCTAAAACAACCCTGTTATGTAGAGTGCTTTCACTACAGGTAATCTAGCCCAAGACAGTGAAAAATTCTGTCCTAAATCTGTGGCAGCCCCTTTGGCAAAGTCAACCCAGAGCTGTAGATCCTGGAAACCTGCCATCCTGGCTTTGGTTAAACCACAACACCTGCAAAACATGACAGGCAAGCTCTGTGAAATCTAGATGTGATGGGATACTTTGAGGCTATGATACATTATTAAACTAAACTCTAAACTGTTCTCTGGCTTTTAAATCAAACACCATGGCATGGTGTGTGTTTTTGAAATCAAACTCCCTCTCTTCTGCCACAATAATTTCTCATCCATCACAATGTCCAGCACACTCTCTGTTCCCTGGCCTAATGTGATTCCTGAGCCTTGCCCAGATCCTGACTAGGAAACTGCAGTTTTCTTGGACTAAAACCATGTCAGGGATCTTGTCCACATTTAAACAGTCTAAATGATTGCTAAATAATGTCCAAGCACACACCCCAGCCTTGTTTAATCAATATGTATGTGGCAGGCTGTAGCCACAGAGACATGGGTTTCCAAAGCCACAAGTCAGAGCTCTACAGGCTTCCATGCTTCTTGATAGGAGATATCAGGAAACGTGCCAACAGGAAAGTCAAGAGTGTCTGAGTAACCTGAGTGCTAAGTGTGCCCCAAGAGCTCAGACTTTTGACTCAGAACATCATGGGATAAAAAGTGACTTATGGACTACCAACCTTGGCTGTGCTGCTCACTCCGAGGGGGTCCAAGAGCCCTAGCTTGGCTGTTCTTACTTCTCACCACTTTTTGGCTCCTGGCAGTAGACACACAAATTCAGTTCACCAGTTGTCAATATATTAGCTTCTACTCTTTTTTTTTTTTAATCTTTTTTTTTTTTTGGTCAGAAAATATTAAACCAAACCAAACAGTCCACAAACAAAACAATAAAGCATCATTTCCTTGCATATTCTGTTGCTAGCTCACTTCTTACGACGAAATATGTTTGTTGCTTCTGATTGAAATTGAATGTGTGAAATGTTAATAATGAAAAATAAAACTTTTTCAAAAGACTGATGCAAGTCTGGGAAGCTAGCAAGAACACAGCTTTAAAGAAGGATGCTAATATTAGCCAGATGGCCACAACAAGAAATTTGGACCTGTGTCTGGGTGTGAAGAATAGCTTTATTTAAAGCCAGATCTCATAAAGAAAGAATGCACCTCTGTTCAGTGATGGATCCAAACTTCACATCCCCCTCAGTGGAACAGGGGGGAGAAGCAAAAGTGAAACTTCTAGTTTGAGATAACAGTTAAATAATTGAAATAAAAAAAAAAAAAAATTATAATAACAGTAAAGAGAGATAACATTCAAGAAAAACAACTGATCAAGTGATGCACAATGTAAATGCTCGCACCTGCTGACCAATGGCAAACGCTGATTGATTTATTACTCATTTCCATGCACCAGTGCTTTAAATAGACAACTTCCATTGACTATAAAAATTTTCCTAAGGTTTTGAAGGAGATCTCAGCTTTTGGGAAGAAGGTTGGACAGACTGCAGTTCCATGGTACCTGTCAATCAAAGGGGCTGACACCTCTATTTTAGAAACCCTTCAACATTTTCACTGTCCAATTATAACAAGGAACTGAAGCTGTTGTCTGTGAGTGATTTGTGACAAATAACTGCTGTGTTCTTTGGTTGTGACAATTGTTATTTTTAGGGCTAAAGGAAGGAAGAGAAGGCGTTGCAGTTATTTTAAGACAGATTTAGTTTAAACAGTGAAGCTGTAGTTGTATATGGATAATCCGTTTGGCAGGTCTGAAAATAGCAAGGTCACACTAACCAGATATTTTTAATTAATGTACTATAATACAAAGAGCTGAAATTTACGGACAACCCCATTCTTTAAAGAATGAAGGGGTCATTCAAAGAATGCGTGCATATGTGTGCGCACACTTTTTTTAAGACGTTCCCAGGATTGTAGCACAGCCTTGAGAAATTTGAAAAATGTGTGTTTTGTTAGTCAAGATTAATAGACTGTTTTGAGATATTTACACCAGGGTACTGTGACACTTGATGTTGAATTTTCCTCCTTTAGGGATGCTAAAAACTAGGAGGAACAGAGGTGTGTTTGTTTTTTTTTAATAAAGGAGCTCTTTTACTTTCATGTATCAGCCCAGCTGCAGAAATTCCTGACTATGGCCTTTCAAGGAAGATTTTGCAGGAAGAAATGTCAGGTGTTCTAAGAATGATATTTTTTTGATTCCTTTATCCAGGCAAAAAAAATTAAAACTATTACCAGATTTTGAAGTAAACAAAGATGGGAAAACCAAGCAGTCTCTCTGAAAGAAAATAATTACTATTTTTCCTCACTGTACATCATTTGCTCATTTTGAAAGCAAATAATTCATGGGAACATTATGCAGATTGATGACAAAATTAATTGGAGGGGTGGGTCAAGAAACTCCTATGGAATTTCAACACACTTGACTATGAGGGTGTATTGCATGTGTTTGTAGCTTAAGGCAGGGAAAAATCACTCCTTCAAGTAAGAGATTAATTCAATAGGAATTCCTATTTTGCTTTGGGATAACATCTTTCATTGATTTAATCCCTTCCTGTATGTACTTGTATCATATGAGGTAGTTGTGGTTTTCATTTTACATTGAAGTCTATAGTATGATGAATAGCTATTGTCAGCTTTACTTCACCCTGACCAGTGGTTGCACCAGTGGAGGTAGGCTAGGGTCAAGGAGATGGCCTCAAATAATCTTCAATTTTCCTAACCCTATCCCTATCCCCCTTTCCTTAGGGCCTTCCTTTATTTATCTTTTTTGTTGCTTTCTCTTTTAGTGCATCATCTATCTTGCAGCTTACTGAGGCTGGAACTCTGACTAGAAATGACAGATCACTTCATATGTCACACTTTATTGTTTGTTGGACTTTTATCACATTTCCAGCATCTTCTTTCAAAATCAGCCCAACTCTGAGGTATATGCTTCTAATTTGCATTACAGAAAAATTCTGCCTCTTTTGTTCACTGGGGTATTTCCCCTTGGTTAAATGGATTATTTACAGCGTAGTGGAATGTAGCACTTCAAGCATTGACTTCATACGATTTACTACACATTAGTGTTATTACTGTATTAATAAACTTGTAAAGCCTGGCCTTGATAGTATTTGATTGAAGGTGTTTTTTTCTGGAAGTTCCTGACCAAGAAAGTTACAGCTCTTCTCAGAATAAAACTAGGGATAAATTCAAGGCATATAGCTATTGACTAGAAACCAAGAATAAAAGCAGAAATATAACATTAAGCATAGACAGGTATGAGTGGGAAGGGGAGAGAATATTAATTAAGAAACATTACTTGTTAGAGGAAGTATATACTGGGCATTTGAGACTGGAAATTCACATGGGTAAGGCTTGGGCTTGTTTGGTGAGAAGGTTGGGAGGAAATGAACAAGCTATTTAGAGTGGGCTGGACAGGTAAGTAAAATATCAGACCTTGTTCATTTTGAGCTACCTGACAAACTAGCTGCAGTTCTAGCCGATAATCACTCTTTAAAACTAATGGTTTTGATACAGATTCTCTCCTGCAGCCAATTGTTACAGAAATTGAAACTGTTAAGCAGCTAGGCAGATTTTCTGATTCTGAGGAACTTATTTGCCGCTTTGGCCCAGACATAAGCAAAAACAGGCAAGGAGCTGCTTTAATTTATGCCACTGTCAGACTCTCACGGTCTCTCTACCACTGGAGTTCCTCTCTGCCACAACCTTTCATGCTCTGACTAGGGATTTCCCATGCAAAAATATACATATGTGCAATGCACAGATGGTTTGCATATGCGCAGTAGGCTTAACATAGCTGATTTACTGTGTATGCACGGACCATCTGTGCAGCACATGTGCAGCAGGTCTGATGTGTACTGGACACATTGGACTTACTGTGCATGTGCTACACAGTTAATCTGCACACACACAGTAGCCACAGCTCTGACTGAGTTGCCAGACATCCAGATGGCCAGAGTCCTTAAATCCCTTCCAGAGAAAAAATGAAGATGGAATAAGGATGTTTGGTTTTGTTTGGGTTTTTTTCCTGGTGTATAACATAGCTTGTCCTTTATCCTCAAATGTAGGAACATATTAAAGTGGATACACCACCTCATCACATTTTAAGTTTAAAAACAGAGACAGAGAGCAATTCCCTCTGGTCATGCATGTCCAAAAACAACTATAGAAAACAAAACAGAGCTGTGATAAAGATTCTTCTCTGTAAACTTTTACAGAACAAACAAATCCATAACTACACAGGCTTCTCTTAAAGAGGACCGGCAGCCACTTCAGATTTTCTGACTACAAAAAGCTTTTCAATCTGGAAATATTTAAATTATTGAGGTTAATGCTCAGAAAACTCAGCAACCCAGATCAATCGCAAGTCACAGTCTCAGGAAGAGAGTTAGTTGTCTTGGGCCTTGCCTTTCGGGTGGTTGAGATTCAGTGTCTTAAACAGCACATGCTGTTTGCTTTCCCATCATTAAGACTGTGAGCTAATAACACTGTCACTAATGTTTTTGACAAATTCCCCATCAATAACTCTTCCCTAAACCTAAGATGCACTTAAACATGAAAAACACTTATTATACCCACCAGTATTTTGATAATTGCTAAGCACACTGGTAGTTCCAATGTATGGAGAATTTATCTATATTTACTTACTGGGAAGAAGTCTGAAAACACTCTGCATCTGTGGCTGGCATCCAGCTTTTGTTTGCATGACCTGACAATGCACACAGGAGTCTGCTCTGTTTCTTCTGCACTCTGGGGAAAGGCCTCTCTTGCCTTCATTTGCACGCTCAGGCTGTCAAACTCCCAAAAGTGGCAGCATAGAGGTGTTCTTCCTAAACATTATCTTCAGCAGAAAATTCTGCTTACAAACACCAGGCCCAAATCACCCTCTCCAGAAAAAAACATATATTAAGGGTCCATGGAAAAATAAGACATGAAACAGAAGTCTGAGGCATTCAAATTTGCATTCATATTACGTGACCCAAAACTACAAGAACATACAGCTTTTCGATAAACAAAAAATCACATTTTTTCTCTCATCGCATTTCTGCCTTGCAGACATCATCAAGGTCTACTTGTCATGTTCTCAAGAGGAAAATATATTAGGTGCCTTATCCATAGGCACCAAGTTGTGAGGTGCATCAAGGCCTTCTCTACTCCATTCTGAACCAGTGCCATCCACACAAACTTTCCCAGCCTAACGCTGAGCCTCTTAAGTTTGCCAGCCTGTCTCTAGGAACCCAAAGAGGACAGAATGCCTGAATGAGGCCTGATGAGTGCTCAGCAGGGGGATCACCCTTGAACCTTCTGGGAATAAGAGAAAATAGGAGAAGACTCATCAGAGCAAGCTCTCGTGTGGCACTGGGCTGGGCAGCGCTGTGGTCCCAGGCTCCTATTCTTGCCATGGGCTTTGTAGCCACCAACATGGATGGAGCCTGGGCAGGCACCTGGGGGTTTCATCACCCACGTGGCCACATCATGGCAGAGTTCCACATCCTGGGATTCACTTACACAATCTCTGAGATGACAGGTAAACCAGGAATAATGAAAGATGGGGAAGGGGCAGCGGGGGGGAGAACAGCTGGGGGATCAGAGCACATCTGCTGCTTCGACTTAACAAACTGTAAGTTTAACACTTACAAGTTGCAAGGAGCCAAACATTCCATCACAGACAGCTGCTCTGCAGGTACTCAGCACTACATTCACCCCTGTATCACTGTGAATGGGAAGGACTCAGCTCCAGCACTGCACATCTGTGGATGTCCCAAGATGAAGACCGAGGTCACCCTGAGTACCATTTCTCCAGCCTTCCTTGCAGGTGAGACAAGCCCACCTTACTCATGAGGGCACAAAACCTCTCCAGAACAAAATCTGTCCACTGCTGCCTCAGCACTGTTCCCATAGAGCACAGCATTACTGACCTCATCTGTGAATACAGGTAGGACGAGATTTCTTTTGTAGATTAAAAAAAAACAGGTATAAAATTTTCTTGCACCACAAAGGACTGAATATCCAGTCTATTAACCAAAGCTTCATTTGCCTTTGTCCCTCCCCTGCAATACCAACTTTTAACAAATACTTTCCTGTTCTAACTTTGTGCTCTCCTGTAATCTTTTTAACTCACTTCGATTTCATGTAATTTTAGTTAAAAGACTTCCCATCAACCACAGACAATTCAAAATGAAGAGAAGGGCACCTGAAGCCCTGACAAGGAAGATGCCTGATCGGAGTTGGGGAGCCTCAGGCAATCAAGGTGCCCGCAGCTCCTCCTCAGCAGGAAAACAGGAACGGAAAACAAGGTGTAAAAGCTCGCGAATTGAGATAACGACGCGTGAAACGGATTCGGCTGGAGGAAACGAGTGTAATTTACTGCTATTTATTCAGATAGAGAGAAAATTACACCCCAACACCACCCATCCAGTGCTCCCCTTTCGCAGTCAGAGCTGCCTCCCATGGCTGCCGGCTCCTGCCCAGAGCCGCGCTCAGGGCCCGCACTGCCCAGCTCCCGCCGCTGCAGCTCCTCGGCACACCGTGTTCCAGCCTGGGCCCGCTCTGCCCAGCTCCCGCCGCTGCAGCTCCTCGGCACACCGTGTTCCAGCCTGGGCCCGCTCTGCCCAGCTCCCGCCGCTGCAGCTCCTCGGCACGGCCGCACAAGGCCGTCCGCAGAGGACGCGGCGGGATTGTGTGCCTCGGTCCCGGGAATTTGCCGTCCGCCTCCCCCCAATATGGCACACGCAGCCTTTCTCTCGTTAACCCGGGGGTTAACCGGCACCCGAACGCCGCCGGCCGGAGGCTGGGGCCAGCCGCCGGTCGGTTCGTGCTGCAGCGCTGCCGCAATGCCTGCGGGGCTCCGCTGGGGCTGTGCATGGGGCTGCCATGGAACTGGCTCAGACAGCCCCAGTGGGGCAGCCCCAGTTTGTCCTCACGAAGACGTGCTTCTTCCCCACACACAGACACAGAGCACAACTCTTTCCAGTCCAGTGGTGCCTGAGCTCGGGGCTTTCGTCTAATGGGTTGAGTCTGACTGAAGTGCAGGTGACAGAGCTGAGAGAGGCTCCTGCCTTGGAGCACCTGAAAAAGCTGCCCACTCCAACAATTCCCACCCTGTTCCTCAGCAATCAGGGGATTTTGTATCCTTTTGGCATCACCACTTATTCAGAGAGGAGAAACAGGCTCCCCAGGGGGACAGTAGAGTCCCATCACTGGCCACAATCAAGTTTGCAGTTGGCTAGGTGCTGGCTAGTCTCTTCCAGGCTGCCACTTCTGCACAAGGGCTGGATGAGGTCCCTTCCAAGGTCCCTTCCCACCTGGGCTGTTGCAGGATTCTATGGTGATTCCATTTTCAGACTGGGAATAATGGTTCTTTCTCCTTAACTCTCAGTGTTCTGGGGACTTGCCTGTGGAAATGAGCCCGCCCCTGCCTGTGTCAAGAGAGGATGCAGGGCATATGTGTTTCTGGGCACACCTTGGGCAGATGCCACCTATATGCACTGAAAAGAGGGACACTGAGATGGGCTTTGTCCTTGAGGCCAGCATGGGCCATTGGGTGAGAGCGTGCAAGGCAGGGCTGGAAAGCTTTCACAGTGTTTTGCTCTGGTTAGGTGAAATGGTGGTGTTGGATGTGTCAGCATGGCTCACGCTGTTACCTCACTGCTCTCCCCTCACCCTCATCCTGCCATGTTTTGACTGAGGCATAGACATGAGACAGTGAAGCCAGTGGTCTACACCAATGCACACCTAACCCCACCCTGCTGCAAAGGAGGAACAGAAAAAAGATCTCTTCAGGTGTCTGTCTTTAATCAACATTTGTTTCAGGTATTAAAGAAGCTTTGTAGAGAGAATGTCGGACTCCAAAACTGAAGGCAGGATCCCGGGCCTTGGTTATTGACAACTGGAAGAGGAAATTGGGAAGAAAAGAGTTGAAGATGATGCCTTACTCTCCAGAGTTGTCCTCAAGTGAAAGTTGTGCAGCAAAACACATTGATGGGCTGACTGCCTTACCTTTCCCAGGGTGTATTCTGCTGGACCTGGAAGCGCTCCCTTTCCAGGAACTTTGGTTCTTAGTCCCATTGAGAACCTGGGAGCCCTGGTTTTGTAGACATCCAGATCCACCTTGGGAAATGCCGCAGGACCTGGCGTCTGCAAGAGAAGCAATGAGGTTGGTGGGTACAAGAAGCAGTGTGGATTCTTGCTGGGTGTCCATGAGTACTGTGCTGCTTTAGGTGGCTGGCCAGAGGAGCAGTGTGGGAGCCCTGGAGCCTTGGGAATTGAGGGCTCCTTGGGAAGAGAGGTAGATTCCCAGAAGGGAGATTACTGCCATTAATGCCAGTGAGCAGTACTGTACCAAAGCTGCTGGTGTGGAAAAATGGGGGGGTTCAGTTGCTGGTGTTACTGGTAATAGCAGAGCCAGAGGCCCTGTGGTTTCTTGTTCTTTTCTGCAGGTGCAGGGAAGTGTGTGTTATGTGGGGATACGGCAGGCACTGGGGCCCTTCTGCCCTAAGCAGAGCAGCTGAACTTCTGCTGCTGCTGTTAGAGAACAGAAGCACAGCTCACCTTTGCCACATCTTGAAAACAGCTCTGGTATTGACTCTTCCCCTTCATGGAGTAGCATGGTTCAGCATGAGTGTATGCTGTGTTGGGTCCCAGAATCCTGGGCAAGGTGTAGGTGCCAGGACCTGGAAATGGAATAGGAAGACAGTGTAGGTCAGTCCTGTGGGAAAGGGTGCAATGCCTGGGTGAAAGAGAGTCAGCCTGCCAAGCTGGCTGTGAGGAGCAGGAAGGGTATCCTGCCCCTCATCCCGGTGCCTCTGGCTTTTGTTGCATGTGGTGTGCCTTGGCTGTTTGACACCAGAGGTGCCGGTTCTTCTGTGAGATGGGAGAAGTTGGTGCTGTGGGACAGCTAAAAGCTTGTTGAGCACACACTGTGTCTTGCTGCCCAGGCTTTTTGCTGGGCCTGTTGAAGAAGCTGCAGACGCTTCCTGGAGGACACGCAGGCTGTAAGAGTGTCTGTTTCCCCAAGTTCCATACCTGGTGTGCGGAAACCTTTTAAGTCCTTGTGTCGGGATGCCAGGCTATTTGCCGGTGCAGTATGGAAGACGTGCTTGTTGGCACGATCCGTGGTGTAGTCACCTGGGACAGAGAAGGGGACAAGAAAAGTGAAACTGGGAGCGTAACTGCAAGCCACAGAGGAGAAGTCAGGAGGAGGTGGAGGGTGTTCTCAGTCTAGCTTGTTTTCCATCTGGAACTCTCTGAAGCCTATTCATGGCATGAGCAGCAGGCTTTGTGCCCCAGTGGCACAGGGCAACAGTAAGGCCTGCTTGTCCGGCCTGGATGAATGGCTGCAGAAATGCTACTCACTGGGTCCAGGGGTGGCCAAAATCTTGGTCTTGGGACGTGCTGTCACAAGTGCTGATGGAGCCACCTGCCTCCCAGTCTTGGTGATGGATGATTCAATGAAGTACCGAGGACCTGGTGAGCAGGTGTCTAAGGAGGGAGCGTTGCTGCCTCGAAATGAGAATGCAGGGGCTCTGTCTTTGGTGGGATCATGAGCCATATGACCTGGCAAGAAAAGCCTGTGAAAGGACCTGTGCCTGCAACTGTGTGATGAAAGGAGGTTCCCAAGTGGTAGCAAGCACTGTGCAGTGCCTCCTGCTGCCACTACCTTCCCTGATATTTGGTTTACCTGTTAACCCAGGGAGCCCATACTTGGGACCTGGGGTGCTGAATTCTGCAAGGATTGGGCCCCGTCGGGGATGAGGTCGCCAGTTGCCTACCCAGGGTCCCTCCATGCTGGTGGCCGGAGAAACTACAGGAAAAACTGGAGAGCTACCAAAGGGCTTCTCTGACACAGCACTGGTACAAAGCTTTCCTGTAGCCCAGAGCAGGAAGAAAGCAAACTAGCATCACGAGAGAAGGTGAAGGAAAGTGAAGAGCAACAAGGAGTAGCAGATGGAAGAGAAGCAGAAATGGGGAGAAGCAGCAAGTTAGAAGCAAAGATGCAGCAAGAACTCCTGCTGTGCCCTCAGGCAGCAATTGTTGGCGTAGAACGCAGAGCTGGCCTGGCTGGGGATAGCCTCCAGCGTGTCTACACACGAGTTTGCTCAGCTGGAGTGTGGCGCTGACTGGGTGATGTGCAGGGAGGGACACCAGCCCCTCGGTGACATCATAATCCAATGCTAGGTGGATCCATCAACATTGACCTCCATCACCAGGTGACATCCCAAAGGGCCATTCTCTCCCAGTGATGAGCAAAGCCCACTGTGATGTTGAGACCTGTTCATGCTGCAGTGCTGCCGTATTGCCTGCAGAGCTCTTCTGGGGCTGGGCATGGGCCTGCCATGGAACTCGCTCAGTCTGGTGTGGGGCAGCCCCAGTTTGTTCTCACACAGAGCTGCTTTTGTCCCCATGTTTCCAGAGACCCAGCCCAGCTCTTTCTAGTACAGTGGTGCCTGTGCGCAGGGCTTTTTTCACCTAACAGTGTGAAATAAACTTATCCAACACCAATTTTTTGTGAACAAGGAAACACTTCTGTATTTCAGTGCCAGCAAAAAGGGGGATTACTCCTCCGATTTTGTTCTGATTTGCAAACAAAATTAATCCATTTTATATGCTTTTTCTGCTGTGTCATTTTTACATAAGTTCTTTTACATAGTATACATCATCTGCCCATTCTTAAGTGTAACCTTTACAATGATTGGTTTCACTAGTTATATAACTACAATAATATTCCTACCCTATGACTATAATTGGCCATATCTACTGAGATCTACTGATTGGAATCCTTGATAGTCAAATTAAGATGGGAAGGGAAGGGTTTTCCAAGCACACTAACTGGTGTTCATGACGATTTGCATAGTTTCTTGAACAAGGCACATGATACCTGGTAACTTCTTGATAAGGTTTCTATGACTGAATACTTTAAAAACAGCACTCCTAACATTCATATAACATATGCTTCAGGGTTTTCTACTTGCAATCATAGTAACACTTTTGCCTTTTTTATTATTAAATTATTTTATCAGTGTAATTGTAAGAGGCTGAGTAGACTGAAGTGCAGGTGACAGAGCTGAGAGAGGCTCCTGCCTTGGAGCACCTGAAAAAGCTGCCCACTCCAACAATTCCCACCCTGTTCCTCAGCAATCAGGGGATTTTGTATCCTTTTGGCATCACCACTTATTCAGAGAGGAGAAACAGGCTCCCCAGGGGGACAGTAGAGTCCCATCACTGGCCACAATCAAGTTTGCAGTTGGCTAGGTGCTGGCTAGTCTCTTCCAGGCTGCCACTTCTGCACAAGGGCTGGATGAGGTCCCTTCCAAGGTCCCTTCCCACCTGGGCTGTTGCAGGATTCTATGGTGATTCCATTTTCAGACTGGGAATAATGGTTCTTTCTCCTTAACTCTCAGTGTTCTGGGGACTTGCCTGTGGAAATGAGCCCGCCCCTGCCTGTGTCAAGAGAGGATGCAGGGCATATGTGTTTCTGGGCACACCTTGGGCAGATGCCACCTATATGCACTGAAAAGGGGGACACTGAGATGGGCTTTGTCCTTGAGGCCAGCATGGGCCATGGGGTGAGAGTGTGCAAGGCAGGGCTGGAAAGCTTTCACAGTGTTTTGCTCTGGTTAGGTGAAATGGTGGTGTTGGATGTGTCAGCATGGCTCACGCTGTTACCTCACTGCTCTCCCCTCACCCTCATCCTGCCATGTTTTGACTGAGGCATAGACATGAGACAGTGAAGCCAGTGGTCTACACCAATGCACACCTAACCCCACCCTGCTGCAAAGGAGGAACAGAAAAAAGATCTCTTCAGGTGTCTGTCTTTAATCAACATGTGTTGCAGGTATTATGGAAGCTTTGTAGAGAGAATGTCGTAGTCCAAAAGTGTAAGCAGGATCCCGGGCTTTGATCAGTGCAACCTGGAAGGGGAAGAAAAGAGGTGAAGATGGTGGCTCGTTCTCCAGTTTTCCTCAAGTGAAGGTTGTGCAGCATAACATAATGGTAGGCAGGCTGTCTTACCTTTCCCAGGGTGTTGTAGTCTGCTGGACCTGGAAGCACTCCCTTTCCAGGAACTTTGGTTCTTAGTCCCATTGAGAACCTGGGAGCCCTGGTTTTGTAGACATCCAGATCCACCTTGTCAAATGCTGCAGGACCTGGCGTCTGCAAGAGAAGCAATGAGGTTGGTGGGTACAAGAAGCAGTGTGGATTCTTGCTGGGTGTCCATGAGTACTGTGCTGCTTTAGGTGGCTGGCCAGAGGAGCAGTGTGGGAGCCCTGGAGCCTTGGGAATTGAGGGCTCCTTGGGAAGAGAGGTAGATTTCCCAGAAGGGAGATTACTGCCATTAATGCCAGTGAGCAGTACTGTACCAAAGCTGCTGGTGTGGAAAAATGGGGGGGTTCAGTTGCTGGTGTTACTGGTAATAGCAGAGCCAGAGGCCCTGTGGCTTCTTGGGCTTCTGCTCTAAGCAGAGCAGCTGAACTTCTGCTGCTGCTGTTAGAGAACAGAAGCACAGCTCACCTTTGCCACATCTTGAAAACAGCTCTGGTATTGACTCTTCCCCTTCATGGAGTAGCATGGTTCAGCATGAGTGTATGCTGTGTTGGGTCCCAGAATCCTGGGCAAGGTGTAGGTGCCAGGACCTGGAAATGGAATAGGAAGACAGTGTAGGTCAGTCCTGTGGGAAAGGGTGCAATGCCTGGGTGAAAGAGAGTCAGCCTGCCAAGCTGGCTGTGAGGAGCAGGAAGGGTATCCTGCCCCTCATCCCGGTGCCTCTGGCTTTTGTTGCATGTGGTGTGCCTTGGCTGTTTGACACCAGAGGTGCCGGTTCTTCTGTGAGATGGGAGAAGTTGGTGCTGTGGGACAGCTAAAAGCTTGTTGAGCACACACTGTGTCTTGCTGCCCAGGCTTTTTGCTGGGCCTGTTGAAGAAGCTGCAGACGCTTCCTGGAGGACACGCAGGCTGTAAGAGTGTCTGTTTCCCCAAGTTCCATACCTGGTGTGCGGAACCTTTTCAAGTCCTTGGGCCGGAACACCATGAGATTGGACGGTGCAGTATGGAAGACGAGTTTGTTGGCACGATCCGTGCGGTAATCACCTGGGACAGAGAAGGAGACCAGAAAAGAAGTGAAACCGGGAGCGTAACTGCAAGCCACAGAGGAGAAGTCAGGAGGAGGTGGAGGGTGTTCTCAGTCTAGCTTGTTTTCCATCTGGAACTCTCTGAAGCCTATTCATGGCATGAGCAGCAGGCTTTGTGCCCCAGTGGCACAGGGCAACAGTAAGGCCTGCTTGTCCGGCCTGGATGAATGGCTGCAGAAATGCTACTCACTGGGTCCAGGGGTGGCCAAAATCCTGATCTTGGGACGTGCTGTCACAAGTGCTGATGGAGCCATCTGCTTCCCAGTCTTGGTGATGGATGATTCAATGAAGTACCGAGGACCTGGTGAGCAGGTGTCTAAGGAGGGAGCTTTGGTCCCTCGAAATGAGAATGCAGGGGCTCTGTCTTTGGTGGGATCATGAGCCATATGACCTGGCAAGAAAAGCCTGTGAAAGGACCTGTGCCTGCAACTGTGTGATGAAAGGAGGTTCCCAAGTGGTAGCAAGCACTGTGCAGTGCTATCATGTCCCCTGATATTTGGTTTACCTGTTGTCCCAGGGAGCCAGTACTTGGGACCTGGGGTGCTGAATTCTGCAAGGATTGGGCCCCGTCGGGGATGAGGTCGCCAGTTGCCTACCCAGGGTCCCTCCATGCTGGTGGCCAGAGAAACTACAGGAAAAACTGGAGAGCTACCAAAGGGCTTCTCTGACACAGCACTGGTACAAAGCTTTCCTGTAGCCCAGAGCAGGAAGAAAGCAAACTAGCATCACGAGAGAAGGTGAAGGAAAGTGAAGAGCAACAAGGAGTAGCAGATGGAAGAGAAGGAGGAATGGAGAGAAGCAGCAAGTTAGAAGCAAAGATGCAGCAAGAACTCCCTGCTGTGCCCTCAGGCAATGATTGTTTGCCAGGCCAGCAGCAGCGGAGAAGCGCAGCGCTGGCCTGGCTGGGTGGTAGCCTCCGGCGCGTCTGCACGCGAACTTGGTCAGCTGGAGTGTGGCGCTGACTGGGTGATGTGCAGGGAGGGACACCAGCCCCTCGGTGACATCATAATCCATTGCTAGGTGGATCCATCAACATTGACCTCCATCACCAGGTGACATCCCAAAGGGCCATTCTCTCCCAGTGATGAGCAAAGCCCACTGTGATGTTGAGACCTGTTCATGCTGCAGTGCTGCCGTATTGCCTGCAGAGCTCTTCTGGGGCTGGGCATGGGCCTGCCATGGAACTCGCTCAGTCTGGTGTGGGGCAGCCCCAGTTTGTTCTCACACAGAGCTGCTTTTGTCCCCATGTTCCCAGAGACCCAGCACTGCCCTTTCTGGTCCAGTGGTGCCTGAGCACAGAGTATTTGTCTAATGGGTTGTGTCTGCCTGAACTGCTTGCTGTAGGACTGGGAGAACTGACAGAGGCTTTTGCCTCAAAGTGTCTTTGAGAGCTGCCCACTCTAATTCTCACCCCGTAGGGTTGAGACTCTAGGGCAGAATCCTTTTGACATCACCTCTTAGCCAGAGGGGAAAAAAACAACCTCCCCAAGAACCAGAAGAATTAAACAAGTTTTTTTCTCAAACTTCTCCCCGGTTTTGCTTTGGCCTTTCCATTAACTGCTGGTCAGGCAGGAAAGGAGTGAGAAAGCAGCTGATGTGGCTTAGCTTCTGTCCAGGCTCTATAATTGAGCTTCTAATCTTATTTAGCAATAATGTAAGAATGCCCTTCTTTGGGGGTGAACAAATGTTGTGAGTTAGCTGTAACTGCCACTTACTCCACCTGCAGTCATTTACGATGGGAGATCCTCTGAAATGAGCTGGGAAGTTGATAGTGCCCAATGCCCAGCTTGTGCTTTGTACCTTTTGATACTTTTCCAAGGTCTCTGTGCTCTGAGCTTACTATTACAGGGAAGGGAAAGAGCAAAGCTCTCAATAATATCAGTTGTTCTGGCCTCTCCATTTGAGGGCTGCCAGTTTCTGCATCCCTCCTCAGATGTTACTGATGTCTTCAAGCAGTTTTCTCTCTTTAATGCCAACTTCTCCAGATTATTTTGGGAGTTCATGGTCAACAGGATTTTCCTAAAGCAATGTTGATGCCTCAGGAACATATGAATTCTTTCAAGGTTTCCCTGGAAGGGTTGGACAAAGTTTCATTATTCTGATTTTGCCAGTAGTGTTTGAATCTCTGTGCCTGCACTATGAGTTCTCCTGCTAGGTTTTTCCTTCCCCAGACTTCCTGACTCTTTGTCAGTAATACCAGTCATTACCCAAGCTTTGTTCAGTGACCCTTAAAGCTTTTCAGTCTCCAGGTTTTTATGGTTTGAGACCCTTATGGCTTTTCTTCCATTGCTGTGCTACATGGGCTGTGGTTAATATAGCATCAGTTAGGAAATACATTCTGAAGCATATGAATTGTGATTTGAATGGAGATGCTGTGGGTGAGGTAAAACAGTGAAGTGGCAAACCAGTTTAGAAGACATAAGAATCCTTTAACACAAGCTGATTTGTGTAGTGAAGGGCGCTTAAACTTCAAAGGCACACACAGATGGAATTTTCTCCCACTGGTCAAGTACTCATGCAGTATAACCAGCAGTTTTCATAGCACTTGCAGTCTTTGATATACTAACAAAATTGTATATGAGCTCGTTCTCTTACCTTAGGTGAAGCAGATATTGAGAAGACTGGCAGGAGCTAATACATTATCAGTGTAGCTGGCTAATCACATTTCTTGTTGGACTATTTAGAAATGCCAGCATTAGTTGATGAGTTCCAGTTCTTGTGTTCTTGGTGTCATTAGCCTGAATCATCTGCATTCATTTTTTTTCATCTTTCTTTCCTTTGTGTCCTCATCAATGCAAAGTTATCAAATAAGTTTTGTTTAGATGATGCTTTGGATCCTACTGATGGCTGCTCCTCCAGACTTGGGGCATAGTTTTCACTCTGGAGACTTAAAAAAAAAGCCATTCCAGTAAACAGCCTTCTTGGGTGATGGTATTTTAACTGTGAAGCCTACTGATAACAGCTACAGATAAAAGATTTTCAGTGGGTTGGAGGTGTTAAAGTTGGAGCCCAATGATAACAACTCCCCAGAAGCACCCCACAGAAGGAGGCATTTGCCCTGGAGCATACTGATAGCAATCCCATGAACCATCCCTTGTGGAGAACATTCAAAAAATGAAGAGGACAGCCCTCAGCCCAAAGGCTGTTTCCCAGAGCTGCCATCACTGGGCTCCAGAGCCTAGAATGAATGAAAGCTAGAAATTTATTCACATCGTGAATAGCAATAGGGAATGCCTTGCAAAACAGGATAATTTACTGGCATTGAATCTGGCAGTGGGCGTAACATACCTGGCACATTTTTAATATACTTAGCATATTTTATTTCAAACTTCTTAAAAGGATATGTTATAACTGATCTGTTTTTAGTGAGAGCATGGAGTAATGTTGCTGGAAGTTGTAGCCTGTATCAACACAAAAGGATGACAGAATTAAAAGAGTCCTATTAAAATTATTAACCTATTAAAATTATAAAAATTATAATTACTGTGTATGATATATTATTTACAAATAACTGGATACCTATACATTTTCACTGTGTGTTACAAGATCTTTGTACAGTGCTCTTTAGGAAGTGACACAGTGGGCTTAATTAAAAAAAATAATTAGTATAACAGATTTTTTTACCTGTATGTTTCAGAGATAATTTCAGTGATGTGGAGAATCTCTGCTGTACCTACAGCTCCCAGCAGTCAAATATTGAATTGTATGAGCTCTAGTGTATGCCACACATGATGCTTTCTTTAGACAAATAAAAGGAAAAAAATGCTAAAAATGTCAGCAATTAAGTTTGATCTGGTTTCAAGTTTTGATTTTGAAAGAGATGGAGGCTTAAATATCTATAAATTTGAGGGCTTTCATGTCTGTGCTGTTTCCATTTTGATTCAGTTAAGGACAGAATTTTAGTCTTTACCTCTCATCAGCAAGGTCATCTTAACAATTAATGAAAATGCTTAGATAAATTTATCTGGTTTTCTTTTTATCTGTTCCACTCCACTGTGGACGTTTAACAGTAGTGTTCCAATGCCAAGAAATACTACTCAAAAGTTTAATTGCATGGAAGTGGCAAGAAGTACCCACCATGAGCGTTCTTTTGGTTCAGAGAACACAGACTAGCGTTATCAGACCCTGCTCTACCCCTCTTTTTAAGAAGAATGTTAATCATTGATGTCGATTCCACTAATATGTTTGGTGTCAACTGTGTAAATGCACTTAGAGGTCCTGAGGCTGTCTCTATAAGCCCTTGAAAACTGCAGAACTGCTGCTTCAATCTAAGGACTCATATGTGGAATGCTTGCTGTATGACAGATGCTTTTTGACATCAAAATGAAAAATAAAAGAGAAACATAAGCCCCAAATCATTAATTGCACTTTTTTCCTTAGAATATTAGATGATAACTATATATTCATAGCAGAAATTAATTTGATCTAGCAATTAAATAAATGCCATGTATTTAATAAATCCAAACCAAACCTTTAAAACAAAAATTTGAGATTGCACAGGCATCCAAATCTGTGATATCACATAGCTTATGGTTTATACAATCAGGAACTGGCTCGTACAGCTCTAATCCTCCAAGAGAGCTCATGGTATATGTGGGATAACTATGAAAACCAGCATGGGATGGGAGAATGTGTTCTATAGCAGGGCTGTGTTTCTGTGTTTCTAGTCACCCTGCACAGGTGTCTGGCCCAGAGGAAGGTGGAACTCTGGCCCCTTCCTCTCAACCCTTTATTGAGTTGAAGGGAGTTGCTCTCTCAGGAAGGAAATGCATGCCAAGTACAGCTTGGCTTGTTTGCCCCAGAGCAAGGGGATAATCCAAGGACAGGTTAGGAGTCCCACTGTGCAGCATCTTCTTCTGGGCTGCTTGCTAGTTTATACCAAAGAAACCATTACACTAATTTTACTTCAGTTAACATTTTAACTTTAACTCTTCAGTTACCTTAGTGGGAATTCTTTTTTTTTTTATTTTCATGTAAAATAGCATAGGCTTGAAATTAAGTCTGTGATAGGTAATTTGGGGTTTTTTAATAATCATAGATTTATTGATGAACTTTTCAAATAAAAAGCAGAAAAAGAATAATATCTTATAAAGTAAAGAATATTATCTAAGGGAAAAAAAATAGTTTGCAAGGAGAATATTACCTCCTATTTTTGGAATTTCTGTGAGATTCCTGTCTCGGCTGTATTTCAAGAATCTATCTATAGCTTGCATTCCTGAGCCTATCAGCCTTACAAATCGGTTAATAAAAGTCAATCAGTGATTGTTTAACTTGCCTGCTACTGCCTGAAGCAGAATTACAAAAGCTAAATGTGTTCAAAACTCCACCAGGAGTTTCTGTCATCTTAAAACTCCAAGTGTATGACCTCATGGCAACTAAAAAATAAATATTCCACAACAGCTTGAAGAAACTTGCAGTTACTATGCATTCATGTCAACAAAATAAGAAATCATGCTTGAGGAATAGCAATGTTTTCACTTTCTGCTCTTAGAATGATTCATTTAGAAATGGAAGCTAATGGCAAAAGGATGATGAATATGAAACAACTGACAAGTAGAAACTAACAAATGCAATTAATTAGAAAATAGTAATTTGATTGCTAACTGAGGAGGTTTATAAGCAACATAGAATTGCCATGTGCATTAATCAGGTGCAATTAACTCTTCAATACTAAGACTCCTCACATATTCTGAATATCCTGACTGATTTACCATGAATTTCTACATAGTCCTGATTTTGAACTTTCATTAGTGTTCATTCTTCTGCATACTCAGCTAGGGTATATTTTGTTTCATGAAGATGACTTTCAAATGCACTAAAGTAATTTGTTAATGCAAATTGTTTTTCTTTCATGAAGTCACACACAATTTTTGTTAAATGTAAGGAGAAACACTCTAAGTAATTGCTATAGAAACAAATCTGCAATCAGCTTTCATTAATTTTTAAGTGAATGAGGGGTGTGATTCTTATAATGAAACAGTATTATATCTTCTTAATCCATTGCTCTAATTTGTAACTTTGACCTCAGAATTAGTGAGAATATTTTACTCATGTTATGGGAAATGGAGTTAGAAAATAAAGTGATTTTTTTTTAGTCCAATCAGGAATTTTAGTTCAACTATTTTAGCAATAGTATTTTCATATGCATTTTCTTTTGAAAATAATAGCACTTCTCACCAACACATGTTCTAGAATCTTTAAGATTATATAAATATAGCTTTAAGATGTAAAAATTTGGAAGAAATTCTGTATCTTGGTTGCATAACCAGAAACCTATGTGCTGTTTTCCTCAAAATCTAACAAAATTAGATGCTGACCTTAAAACTACATCACATGCTGTTCCTATTTTTCAAATCTCATGATCGATCATGGTCTTGAGTTTAGAGGACATACATGTGAGAACATCTCAGGTTTTAGAAGAGGCATGGATCTGAACTTAGAGAAATGCTGAAGAAGTCTGTGCTGCTTTTAATGAGCAGGGATTATTTAAATCTATTTAAATTTAAAAAGTTAGAGTTTAATATTAGAAAAGTGAGACTTGAATATCCACACTGCTGTGAAATTCTGCAAAACGAGGAGTCAGACTTGGGCTCTCATCATCAGTTTCCCATTGACAGGCAAAGTGATTTCCAGTCAACGTGGATTTATTTATACACATGGTTTAATTTCAGAATGCATAGTTCAATGCAAAAGGAGATTGGAATATCAATCGATTTCAGTGCAGATATTTTTGTTTGTTTTTGTTTTTTTTTTCATATTTGGCTTGTTATGTGTAGGGTTTTTGAAAAAAATTCTTACAGTAAGCATCTCAGTAAGCAAAGGTCATGAAGGCTATCAAGAAATAACCCTATATTTCGGTAGAAATAGAATATTTTCATTTCGTATGGCAATCAGCCTAAATCCTCCGAAGGCCTCAGAATCAGTTCTGCTAGTTTTTCTCTTTCCTCTGGTTCATTTCTCAGGAACTTCAAGGGAGTATAACCCAAACTGGTGCTACTGGTTCATTTTCCTCTCAAGCTTTTAAAGGAAAATGTTGAGATAGGTCAGGCCACGTGCAGTCTTGCTTTATACAGTTACCAGACTCGTACCATTAGAAAATGTGGCGCATTTATTTTAAAGCATCCTTTCCACTGCAGTTGTGTGGAACAATGATCTGCTGAATTTAATTCACAGATCAAAGAGGGAGGAAATTAACCAACACAGTAAATTGATTATTTCATGGGTGACATAACCAAGGCAATGATTTATCTTAATAAAGAGCAACATCCCTCTAGTCCTTAACTGAATTCCAGCCAATGCAATAATACTCAGTTGTTAATGACTTTGATGTTGATGTGGAAAAGTGAATGACTGTATAATCACTGAAATGAGACCTCATCACAGTTGGAAATGTTTAAGCCAAATCATTTTGGACTGTGAAAAGAGCCCTGAGTGGTATAGATTGGCTGGGTCCCAGATTTTCAGCCTTAACTAAACAGGGCCTGAAAACTTTATCATACTGCCATGCCTCAGGCTGGTCTGCAATTCTGACAGCCCCAGAGAATTGCAGTTTAATGTATATGTGTGGACTCACTGCAGAAAAAGCATTCAGGATGTGCAAAATGCCACGGAGGTACACGAAACCCACCTCACGCAGGTAACCAACCCAAACTTTGACTCCCGAGCAAGTCCAATGGCCAAAACTGGCAGAGAGGGGCAACCACGACACGCTGGTGACACTGAGCAGGCTGCAGGCTCGGGCTGGGGCAGCTCGGGCGCTGAACCCCGGGCAGTGCCGGTGGCGGCTCCCGGCGGAGGCCCAGCCCAGCCCGGCCCAGCCCAGCCCGGCCCAGCCCAGCCCGGCACAGCCCAGCCCGGCACAGCCCAGCCCGGCCCAGCCCAGCCCGGCACAGCCCAGCCCGGCCCAGCCCAGCCCGGCACGGCACAGCCCAGCCCGGCACAGCCCAGCCCGGCCCAGCCCAGCCCGGCACAGCCCAGCCCGGCCCAGCCCAGCCCGGCCCAGCCCAGCCCGGCACAGCCCAGCCCGGCACAGCCCAGCCCGGCCCAGCCCAGCCCGGCCCAGCCCAGCCCGGCACAGCCCAGCCCAGCCCGGCACAGCCCAGCCCGGCACAGGGCACCGGGGCCGCCCTCGGGCCGTGCCGCGCTCGGAGCGCTCCGGCCGCGCTCGGTGCCGGATCCGCCCCGGCGGCTGGGTGCGCCTGCCGCACAGCGCCCCAATAAATACACACCTGTCTGTCCGCAGCTGTCTGTAGGAGAGGGAACAGGAGAGAGAGAACAGGAGTCAAATAGGAAAAATTGTACTGAGAGCTTAGGTTTATATCCCATATCACTAAAGATGGCTTAGGAGGCTGAAATGCAGCATTAGTCATTTGTAGCAGCCTTCCCCTCCCCCTTTACCCTTCCCTACGAACTCTTACAATAACAAACCAGGCTAAAATTAGAGCTGCTTTATAGTACGTTAATTTGGTCATCATTGTCTCGGCACGGATTGAAGATCTCACATCAGTAGGAGGGATACCCTTTACATCTAGCTTCCCTGATGCTGATGCTCAGCTCTTGGATCCAAGGGGAAAGTCAGGTCATTTTTTTTCTGCTCAGGTTTCCTTCACAACCACTCAATTCCCAGAGAAGGATTCCTAGCATTGACATTACCCCGTCCATGCCTTGTTAACTTTTCTTTTTTAAAAAAAAAGGACAGGAAGAACAGTTTGCATCCTCCTGGCCTGGCTTTGCCCCATGCACGCTGTGAGAAATCAAGAGGAGATGAGGGAGGAAGATGATGGCAATTTACAAAGTGTGCAAGTCCAGCTTTTCTAACCTCAGCAGAGATGCAGAGGCAGCTGCAGGTAGGTTTGGAGGAATTTCAAGAACTCACCCTATTTGAATACCACACAGCCTCCAGGCTCCAGAAACATGATACTCTGATGCTGATCATTTAAGGGAAAAAAGGGCTAAGGATTATTAAACCGCTCATCCAGGCCTGCAGCTGGGGGTGACTCAGAGTGCAGAGTTGGAAAAATGCCCATGTGGCAAGATTAGAAACTCATTTGTGTAGTTTATGTGGCCTTGCCAGGAGCCTCCGTTTTTTCCAAACCTTCAGTTTATTAACTTTAAAAGCACTCCTTTCCTGTTGGGGATCTGGCATGGCTGCAGCCCGGCAGCTCTTTCTCCTTTTGCATTAACAACACTTAAAGGCTTTCTTTCCTTTTCAAAATCGACTGTGTGAGATCATCTGGAATTTTCAAATGTGCTCACTCTTTCTTTTCATTTCTTTCTTTGTCCCAGGGTTCAATTTAAATCCAAGTGCTTTTAAACTAACTGTATTCATCCAGCCAGCACTTTCAGGAGTATATGTTATGAAAGCAGGAAAAGAAAAGGCCTTCTTGTCATCAAAACCATAATAATTATGTGTCAAATGTAATTACTGCTCTGTGGGTAATACATCTAATACTCGGTGACAGAGTAAGCAGCCTGCAGAAGTAGAAAGTAACTGGTGGCAGGATCAAATTTGATATAAAATTAACCATCATGCTTAAATACTCTGTCTCATAAAGTTCTAACAAAAATGCAAAGGCAAGAAAAAAAGGGTTTTTTCTTCATCTAAAATTGTTAATGTGCAAAAGCTCAGTTCTCTCCACCTCCATACAATGAATCACAGCTCTTTTAAAATAAGAAACACTGCTATAAATGTGTACATTACAAGGACCACACTCTTGTGAAGGAGCTCATCTAACAGGAAGGAATTAAGTGTGGGATTTCTCTGCTCTTAACCCATTATGTTTCCTCATTATTACCTTCACACTGCACGCTTGATTCACTCGCTAAGAAACAGGCTTTCCACATTTCCCTACCTTCTTTAAAATACACCAACTAATGAGCAGCTGGTGAAACTGACATGTGCCTGTGAATTTGAAGACTACTGAAATGTGTAGTCATATTCTGAAGGAGCAAAAAAGTGCTAAGTCAGGAAACAGTATTCTAAATATGACAGCATGTGTGAGAAACTTGTCCAGTTTAAAAAATACGTCCTCTCCTCCCAACACTCTTTTAAGTAGACTTAACAAAATCTAACATATTCAAAAACCACTTCAAAACATAATCATTTGCTAATGTGAGTCTAGATCCTGAAAATAATCTTCAATAACTGTGTTTAGCAGTTATGAGTAAAATTAATTAATCTAATTTTTACCTAAAGGCATAAGTTTTTTATAGGACTGGTGTTTTTGACTGGAGCTAACATTATGTATGCATGTTTCTTTACTAATTTGTTTAGGACTACATAACAGTAAAGTTAAGAAAAATAAGAATACATGAAGTGGCTCTACATTCTCTAGTCCTCAGTTTTACATGCTCCTGCATGATAATCAGAAACACAGGATTTCTCTACATTTTAATTTCAGCTTTATTAACATGCTTTGATTTTCTTTGCATTACTATTTCAGGAGTATTATGTTTCCTAGCAGGCGTACTTAATGAAATATTAATAACATTAGAGATCTTTCAAAAGTTTGAAAGATTTTCAATTTGTCTTTACATCAGAGTTAATTTTTTCAATCTGAAGTTTCTTTGAAATTTTGTAACTTGAAATATTCATCAAGTAACTATTAATGGTTCATTATATAAGGAAAATCCATGCATATAATTTATTACATTGGAAGCCTGATTATAAAGATCACAGTAATCCAATTAAACAACAGTGTTCAGTCACAGAATTAAAACCATGTTTTTAAAAATGCAGCACTTAAAGAGGTACACCTAAAGAAGGAACTGACTGATATTTGGTGATTTTTAAATTGCAGACTTGGGGAAAAGAAACCCTGGATAATGCTTTTAAAGATTCAGTATGAGATATTTATTTTTTTCTCTCTGGGCCTATTCACCTTTTTCCACATATCAGAAACAAAGCCCAGAGGGTTTTTAAGTTAAAGTTTTTCTCCAGTATTAGTTGTGAGAAAATGAAGGTGTGTCATGAACTTATTTTTGCCTATTCAATAGGCATGTTAAAATACTATTCTGCTTTGTAACAAGACTTTGGAACACGTTTTACTGACTACCACACCATATACATGCAGACATACTAGCAGCATTTCCTATCTGTCTCAGTGCAAGTGTGTTTGTAAAAGTTATTGGTATTACCTAGAACAGGTGGAATTAGCAAAGTATTTCCACAAATTAGCCTCAGTGTTCTCATGTGTTTATTCCCCGAAAAGATCTCACAAGCCTGTCTCCTATAAATGGCTAATTGGCACCAATTTTAATTTATGGAAAGTAGGCACTAGAAGAGCTCCACATTCAAGTTAGCAGGAGAAACTGATTGTACCATAATGAAAGAACAGTAGTGATTAACAAGGGTTATTTCTTTTAAAAAAAATGCATCCTAATGGGATAAAATTTTTGGTGTTTGCCTGGTACACATACCTTAGGTCTTCTCCAGGGTGCTTCCTTTAAATTTCAGTAGTAATCCCAGTTCCACTGGATGTACTGTGTAATACAAGCAGCGCTGTCTATACACATAATTATCAGCACTTGAGGAACACAGGTCCAAAAGCATTCTCTGGCTTTCTTTTGATAAATAAGACTGATGGAAAGAATGGCTCAGAACTGCCAGTTTTGGTTATGCTTTCTGAGGAATTAAGTCAACATGAAAGAAATCACGTTTTCAAACAGTATTATTCTCTTTAGAATGATCCCCCAATTTATTGAACTGTACTCATCGGGTCCCAAGTTCAAATGCTGCTTCTGCTCTCATCAGTCACCACTTGTTGCTGGAACTAAACAACACATCTGTAATTTTCAACTTGAGTAGAATTAGCTCCTGAAAGAAAAAAAAAAAAAAAGTTTCATACAATTCTGACTGGCTTCTAAATTGGAAACACCTGTTAAGAGTTGTATCTTTTCCTGACATAAATTAGTGACGAGGAGCCCATATAAGAGCTGCAGACAGAAAAATAAAAATAGTACCATAAGTATTTCAAGTACCAGAAAAGGGATTGCTTCAACTGGGTAGGTATAAGGGAAAAGAATATGTGACCCCAACCTGCTGACTTCCTATATTACCAAAATAGATGCTTGATACCTCTGTTGTGTTAACCAGAAAATGACTGCCTGAAGCAAGATCAAATGTCTCATTAGCACTTATAATCGCTTCCATAAGATGAAAACAGATGAAAGAAGAAAGGATGAAATTCAAACAGTAGATTTAAAAAATGGATCCCTTTTGTTCTGTGGTGTGCCTTCTCTCTCAGATGGGCCTCCCTCATAATTAGCCTGAGTTCAGCAAAGTCATTATAAATGGAGTTCCAGAAAACCCAATCCCACTTCTCACACTGTTCATAAATACAGTGGAATGTTCTTTGTATAACCACCAGTAATTACAATAAAGCATATCTTCCAGCACCAAATTTTGATATTACTGCCCTCCAAACTGATGACAGCATGTTCTCTCACCTCTGTATCTCTATGTTTTCAATGTGATAAAAAAATCTGCCTTAGAAAAGTAATGTTCTTCCAGAATTCTAGAAATCCACCTTGATTCCATGTTATCAGGGAAGTTATTACTTAATTTATTGTAATCTATGGGCTGTGCTAGCCTATGAGATTGCAGTTGATGATGCATAAAGTATAATATTGATTCATATCACAGTTGCATAAATTTGATACGTGGCTAGACCTACCCACACACTGAATACATGAAGTAAGGGATAGCTACATGCAGTTGCTTGGCTACATTTAATGACTTCTGACACGTGTTCAGGAGCAGAATGCTAACAAGAATTTGTTTTTAAGAAATGATGCTAAAGAGATGGAGGCTACTGCAGTCACTCTGCATGGTGCAACATGGTAAGGACCACCAGATTTCATCTTCCAGAAAAGACGACTGACAGACCAAAGCTTATGCCAGGTGATGCTGGGTGATGTTATTTTTGCTTGTGTTTCTCTTAGTGGTAACATCCAATATTTAGTGGGGAGCCAATTCTGTGACATTACTTACCAGAAAGTAAAGGGCTCAGAACAGTGTGCTGTTATGAGAGAAAGTAGTTGTAAGAATCCATAATTTCTTCCCATTTAATTTGTTATGGTTTAGTGAAACACAATATATTTAGATGAGTGTAGGTACTGTTTTACTTTGTTGGTGCTTAGATTGCTGGTATTAGTTTCTATCCACAAACATAATAATTCAAATCTACTGACTTGGCAATGTGAAAGTACTGTGTATTTGGACCTAAGTGCATTAAGACCAAGAAAGATCAGAAACAGTTTGAGTATTAGCATTTCCTTATAATTTTCCTGTCTTCCACTTAAAAAAAAAGTCCTCAAATATCTCTGATAGGAGGATCACAAGAAAGAAGGTCTAGCAAAATCAAAATAGTTTGCATTTAAGGATAAGGCTGACATGTATGAAAAAGACGGATACCTTGATTCACATGATTTCCTTGGTGATGGAGGTATTTACCTCCAGGTTCTCTAAGTCAGTATTGTTATGAATCATTTATGTACAAAATGAACTTTCATGGGACTGCATAGGACCTTACAGATAAATCATTTATGGTCCAGTGGGTAGATACTAACTTCTTGTTTTGTGCTATGAACTGACCATAAGTGGATATCATCACAGAAAAGTTTGGTTTTGTCAGAGTTTTAAGAAATGACTTGTAAATAATAAAAATCTGAGAGTATTCTCTGTGAAGAAACGGTTTCTGTCATATTTACATGGCCACGTTTATTTTGGTGACACCAGGCAAGTAATGTCTTCTGAAGTGGACCAAAATGAAAAGTTAATGATATGTAGGGTATCTTGTGGTAGTGTGAAAGTGTGTGTGAAAGTGACAGCATTAGCTTCACTGAATACTCACAATGTAAATCCAAAAATTACATATAATCTTAACTGGTCAGTATCATTTATCAGCAGCTGTGAAAAATCCCACACATTCATGAAAATGCTGCAGAAAATGCACAACCAGTTCTGTAAAAGGTTGATGTTTTGCTGTTTCCCACTTGGATTTATTGCTTCTGATTGAAGAATGAATGTAATTAATGCTCTCAATGGGAAATTGTACTTTTGCTGTACTATGTTCTTCATGCTGACTTAGAAATTTCTTCCATACAAGCGATGCACTTGCAGCAACTGCAAAGTCAGGCTGGAACTGCAGTGACCAGGGCTAAATTTAAGTGACAAAACCATTGCCTCTGTTTTCCACAAAGAAGGAAATGTTGATTTTAAAAGTAATCTTCAGTTTACATCTCCCCATATCTCACCACTATATGAATTTTCTGAAGTCGCCTTCCTTCCCTGTGCAATTCTTTAGAATTTCTTCTATCCACTTTCCTCCCATATATATAACAAATAGGTCTTTAATTTTGAATTTTCTGTACTTATAAAACAAAGTGGAATTAAAAAATACATGCTGATTATCAAATTATTTTTCTTTTGCAATTGTCATAAAGTTTTTACTACCTCCATTTCCTGCCTTTAAAATCTTCTTCTTGATGAGAAATTGTGTATGTATAATAACTAAATCAAGACAGAGATGACTATAAGGCATTAAGCATGTATCAGTTTTGCCCCTTAGTTCCACCATCTGCTGTGATACACACAGTGCACTTCCAAAAGAAAAATATTTTCTGCTTTAAGCTCATTATAGAACTGACAAACTTAGATAGGAAAATAATAATTCTCTACATTGTCGCTTTTGCTATTTCAACATTTACTATCAGCTGCTACTTAAATTCAGCTCATTACAAAGAGCTCAGTCTTCTGCACAAAAATATGCATCAGCATTCAAGCAATTTGGTTTGAAGTAAGGAGCACAAAGGACTACCAAGGACTACCTTGGGCTGTAAAACCAGGGTTATGAGGTTCATAGGAAATCTGAAGTCAATTACACTTCTTAGAATGTTCTGCATCTTTCTTCAAATGCAGAAAATTAATGCAATTTCTTAAATCACAAAAATGTGTTTAATCTACAAAAGTAATAGAGATCCACAGCTTTTATATGAGAAAAAAATTCCATTTTCCCACAAAGAACCTATGGTCTCATTTTTATGGAGACAACACCTTAACAGAACTAGCAAGAAAAAAAAAATGACACTGATAAGTATGATAAAATATTACTGCCATACTCTATTTTGGTACAACAGCAATATATTACATACACATAAAGTTAACTTAACCAGGAAGGCACATTTTTCAGAAGTTCAGGAAAACAAATTCAGTTTCATAAATAGTCCAATCATGAAGTCATTCAAAACAATGGACCTTTCTCTCAACTATAAAAAGCTTCTAGATATTTTTTCTAATGTATCTTTATACAATCAGGTTAAAAATGGAAAAAAAAAATTTTATTAAACATATGCTATTCATGCTGCTTCTTTTACCTTTACAGATGTACTATATGCATAGGAAAATAAATTATAGTACATAGAGATGCACAGTGACCAAAAATTAATTATTATTAACATTTATTATATACTTTGGAAAAAGCATTGGTATGACTTTTTGCATGGTGACATTCTGTGCTCTGTCTGGAATTCACCCCTCTCAAACTTTAGGAAATGCTGAAAAACGTGTGGTTACTTGTCATCAAGTTTATATAACCTTGCCCTGCATGAGAACTGCAACCGTCCCCTCCAAAATAAAACAAAATAAGGAAGGCATACAGGGGTTCCCCTCCCCCTCTGCCAAATGAATACGTTTCTGTGTCCTGTCCTGGCTCCAAGAGGAGGAAGTTGGGTTCAGTTGTCACAGTGCCAACGCTGTGGCTCAGGAGAATAGAGCTCCCTTGCCTGTTCTTGCGCTGATGTCCTGTGTGAACCCGGGTAGCTCACAGTTCCCTCCCTGCCCCTGGAAAACGAGAATAGCACTGTCCTAAAGCCAGCTGGGGCACTGAGAAATAAATACAAGGCTGCAAAATATCCAGATTGTGTGAGGGGCAGGAGCACAGGCACAGCAATAAAATTATTTCTGTTCTTCAGTTGGCTCACAGAAGTATTGCTGCACAACATACTTGGAATATACAAACACACTTTCTCTTTCGAATTATCCAACACAGATAAAGATGTCTGATTCTAACCATTTCAACGTTTTTCTTTTCAGAAAACTGAGAATAACAAAGTCTGGGAGCTTGGCATTGTGACATCACCACCTAACATTACCCATCCTTTTAACCATTATTATTAGACTATAATAAATGTTACCTCTCTTATTACTGGAATAGCCACAAATGCAACTATGTTAGAGTATCCTAAACCAAAATATTTTTTGATCTAGGGATTTGAGATATTTTTAAATGTATAAGGGAATAGTACTGGGAGGGTAGTGGTACTGCTTGTACATAACATATACTTGATGATATGTGTGTTGTACAGTTCCAAGCAGAGCTGCTCTACTGAACTCAGTGATCCACCTTCCATTTTTGTGATTCTGTCTTTCCTTCCACACATTCTCATTTCAATTTATTAAAAAATTAATACCTGATTTATTTAACTGAAACATAGTCCTTTAATTAAACTTGGAAATACTGTCGAGAGTGGAAATACTCTTGAGAAGAGTACTAACTGTATTTCTTTGATTAGCTTTATTACTTTTTATGGGAACTTGCAAAAAGGGACAAAAAAGCTACCAAACAACCATTTGAAATGAAATCACTTAGTCTTCATGGAAAAGTGTTTTCCTGTAAATATTTGATTTTCCATTTACCCAGCACATGTCCAGTAAAAACAAGGGATGGAAAGTGGCCATGTCAGTGACCTTGTGTCCCTCCCTTAGAGGAAGACAGCTGACAGGTAGATATATGAACAGTTTGTTATTGCAGATTCCAGATCTTGTGATTATCTCTGACTCAACTTCTGGGGTTTTATCTGGAATTCCTGTGGCAGGTCAACTTGTGTACTACTCCTTGTCTTTACCTTGCAGCGACCTTAGGTTAAAAATACACCTTACAATAATACATAACAGTTTCCAAAGTTACTCTTTGAGTTGAAATAATGATGGCACGCTCCAGACTTAGAATGATCCAAAAGATATGTCTCAAAATGTGGACTCCAGTTTCTCTATCTGTGAAGATGTTGTCATTATGAGTTTATCTATACTTTTTTTGGTTTAGTTTTCAGCTTTACTTGATGCATAGATACAGTACATAATTGCCATTCATTTTCTTAATGAATAAACCATATCAATTTTATCATCTTTCAGCATATTATGTGATACTGCCAGATGGCATATTTTTAAAATATCTTGTTAGAATTTCTTGGGACTTATTTGATGAGGAAAGATAAGTATTTACATCTAAATCTCTTTCATATGTTTAGAATTTATGTCTATATTTATTAATTGTAAAATAAGAAAAATATAACTTATGAATCAGTGTCACTACCGTTTATAAAGTAAACTAAGTTCCTCTGGTGAATATTTTGAAGAGTGGCACACATTGGCAAATTTTGTCTAAATCTTTTTGCTCTTTTATCCAATATCAGGGTATATTTCCTTGCCTCCCCCAAACAAATTTCAAATTCTACTATACCATGTCCTTTGCTAATATTTTTTGCTACATTAGGCCTCTTCAAAAGCTTTATTATTTTCCTCATCAACAGCCAAAAAAAAAATCAGTGAACTTTTAATCTTTGAGGGCTATGGATTTCTCATTTTTGAATACATCCTAGTAACCTAGGATAAGGTCATCTCTAGCCTTTCTTAGGGCAAAAAAATAAATGCTTTTTATCCCCCTTCCCCATTATTCACTTCTTCCTGTAGATAGCATAGATGTTCTCGCAGAGATTTGCTGACATTTTGCTTCCTTCTCATTAATCTCTATCTTCTGAGCCCTCACTATAGCACACCTATCATTCTCAGGGTAGCGTTGCAGGATTTCTCCAATTTCCTGTGGGAATATCTTCCTAGCAAGATGCAGAAGCCAGGAGAGAATTGTGACAATGCACTATAAAGTGAACAATGCACGCGTTATTGGAGGACTAAGGGAAGAACAGGGGTTCTGAACAGGACAAGGGTTCTGCTATTTTTGCTCATGTCTCAGCACAAGATTAGCCTCCCCTGCACGTAAACACAGGAAAACAGGACATCTTCTCCTTCAAACTTAGACTTCAAAATGCAAGTTAGAGCAAAAACCTAAATTTGGGTGGTTTTCCATGGCTCACTCCTATCCCTGGGATATGAATTATTGTTTCTCAGTAGTATTGGCTCACTGGGATTTCCTCAAAGGTGCACAAGTACCAAGAAATACAGCAAAATAAATGGATCTGAAAAACAATATATAGAACTTCATTACAGATTGAATTTATAACACAGAAATATATATTTTTTAATTTTTTCCAGTTACAGTGGTACAATCACTACAAAGGCACAACCTTTCTAACCAGGCTTGGATAAAAGAAACAAGAAGGAAATACGTAAGGGGTCTTTGCTTCGACAAAGGCAGGTGGACGTAGCTGTTGAGTAGATCTCTACTGTTTTAGATACTCTGTGGTATCAAGCTTGCCTCCAGCCACCACTCCAGAAGCAGAAAATATTCCCATATGTCTTGCAGCACATGTTCTGTCTCCACATGAATACCCCACGTACCTCAGAATATTTCAGCTGGCACCAGATGTTTGCCTCAGACACTGGGACCACCCTTCACACCTGCATGCTGGGAGCCTAATAGATAGATACACTGCAAGCCCCTCTTACTGTGCAGGCAGTGTACACCCAACTTCAGGTTCAGTGTGTTCACGCTTCTCTCTTGGCTTTTGATGAAGCCACTGTCAGAGGACAAAAGAATGATTCCCTCACTGCAAAGCTTTAGACCAATACCCTTTATCTTCTCAGGTTAGGAGCATGATGATGAGAAGATGAAATATGCACGTTAAAGCAGCAATGCTTTGCAAATGGATATGGAGAAGGTGAGATCCATGCTCCTTAAACCAGCACTTCCCTTCATTTCTTCCTGTTTTCTCAGCTGCCAAAGAGGGGTTATTTTTTAACTCCTCCCCATTTTCCATATGCCTGTGCATTCCGCTATCTATAGGGCAACAAATTTGAAGTGCATACAAAGAATTAACATATTTCATTCTTAGAAAAAATTAATGTAACAATTCTTTGTTTGATTTAGAAGAGTGTTTATAGCCAAAGTGGCTATATAATATATGTGGCTTTAATTGTGTCAGTGGTTATAGTTGTACCAATTACTAGCTCTTTCCCAGAAAATGTAACAATAAATTATAATCCAAACTGTTTAGAGAAAACACATTGCTAGATGACCTAGGAAGCTCACTGTTGTGAATATGGCTCTAGAATTTTTTTTTTACACCATACATCACTGGAGAAGTTAAAGTGCTGTAATGTCATGGATGTTGACATAAGTGGAAAAAAGAAAAATTAGCCTGTGAAACAAATTATCTGGTATTTAATGGTGAATGATGGAAGGTTAAAGATCTTAAGATCATAGCTGATAATGGAAATCTGGAAAACAAAAGAAGAACCTATGAGCTATGACTTTTAGGCATATAGGAAAATAAATCTCTGACTTGAAAGGCTTAATCCCTAACCCCTTTACATTTTGCAAGGGAAGGTGCTTATAGTGGGACATTTTGTATCTCCACTCAACATGCTGTATGCCAACATGCTGGCATACAGTGGCTGAATCAGAAATATGGATTTACTGTCTAACCAAAATATACTGCTCAACATAAGGATCCTTGGTTCTGCTCATGTTACCAATTTCTTTTAAGCTTATTTGTTACATCTGTGGAAACACTAGCCTATCGTGTCAATAATATTAGTCTAATGATGGAAGGAAAAAATAGAACAATTATCAGGAAAATAAACATTTACAAAACAACTGGCTATGGGGAAGGAAATAAAACATCATGTAAATAATGATTACATAATATCTTCTGTTTGACAGTCTGAGTTACTGCTCTTCCTTCACTTATAAAATGTCCTCTCCAGTTTTGTTCCTTCATACAAAATATCCTAACAGTCTGTTTATGGAAGAAATTATTCAGCTTACATAGTAACTGCCAGTTTCTTCTAAAAGTGTCTATAATGCACATATTTGCATAATTCTACATGTTTTCAGGTGCAAAACATTATGGCTTCTGAATCAAAACACCACCTAACAAATGCTTAAGACCATCCTTACCCAAGAAATATCTTCACTGAGATTGAAATGAAAGCAAAAGGGGATGATTTTATAAATTAAAGCCTGACACAAACACATTTTAAAAAATAATCTGTAACAAATAAAAGTGCAAATAAAAAATTAGGACATTTTCTTATTTACATAACCTGTACTGTCATAATTTCAAAATGCCTCAGTGAATTGAGGACCCTGTTGCTGCAGATAATATGCAGATGAAGTAGGAAGCAGACATTTCTCATGTCTGCTTAAGCAAAGCAGGATGTAAAGAAATATACAGAAATAGCTGCATGGAAGCATTAAGTACCTTAACAGCATGACAGTGAAAGAGTAAGCTTAAACTGGTGAGTTACATGATGAGAATACTGAAGTTTGAAGTCCTCAGACCTAGCTAGATATCTGCTTTTGCTGTTGCTGTCCATTCAATAATTTTCTCTGCTTTTATCTGTTCTGCTCATACAGCACACACCAACATGGAAAACAATGACTCCATTCTGGTCAACAGAAAAATGAAATATTTTTCTGGAAAAAAAAAAAAGTACAAGTAAAATAAATATATCTCCAAAGGATGTGGTTTTTATGGTTGTATCTGTTCTTCAGAGTCACCATTGAGGTTATAAAATTGTCAACTCACTTTTCTCAAGATTTGCAAATGAAAGATTAACTGTGTGAGTGCCCAGACTCTTTTACAGAGAGTTTTCTCTGTATTATTGACACAACTGGGTAAAAGACTAATGATTGGAAGGTACTAAACATCTGCCTCTGGAAAACAAGCTTATTCAAGACAAGGCAAGATCTGACACCTTTCAAATAATTTCTTAAATCTTATTGAAGCTACATCTCTAACACAAATCACAAAACAGAAGTTAAAAATTCTAATTGTGTAAGAACAAGAGATGCTTAACAAAGTCACATGAAACCTACTTTTCACATGCTGAATTTAACTAAGTGCAGAAAATCTGGAGTGGTTCCTCTCCAGGGATACAATGTGTTTTATGTTAATTTATTAATCACTCTTCTTTTGCTAACATCATCCCTAGAACATTATAACCCCTATATTCTTAAACAGGTGAGGGAGACTAACTGCACAATGTACGTGGTAGCTAACAAAATAATTCATGAATTGCCTAAGAAAAAACAGACTTACTTAAATAGGGGGTATGCATCAGAGAAAGACAGTTGACAAAATATGGATTTTTCAAGCACCCATTAATCAAATAAATGCAAATATTTGGTTAGAAAATTGTCTTTCTCAGATCGAAAAGAGTGAGAAGTATTGTCAAGCAACACAAGTTGAACATTTGACTTGACATTAAAACAATTAATGAGAAATAGTCAGTGTAGTCTTTATTTATATTCAGGGCATCTTCCTTTATCAGGAATCCCATTCCAGCTTCTAGGGCCATCCAGAAAGGCAGGTGCAGTGCCAAGGAAATAGGAATAAATAGGAATGGTTCAGTCTGCTCCTTGCTATCTTAGCTGGTATTTGATGTGCCATTACCTTATGCTAGGAAAAACAAATCAAAGCAGGACATTTTGCCAGCAGATGATTTCATAGTTAAAGGAATTGCTAACAGTTGTAAGATGTATGTCAGCTCTGCTTGCTCATACTGCAGATGCATCCATACTTTCAGCCATATTATGTTCTCTTTTTTTTGTGTTTTTGTACTGTAATTGCTATAGATGTCCCAATGGTCAGGATTTCCTGTGCCAGCAAATTCTAAAAGATATTCTTAAAATAAAAACACGATGAATGACAAATGGCAGTAGAAATCCATATGCTACCCAGAGAATAATGTAGCAGTGTGTCCTGAGCACCCTCCATGCCCCGTTATGGCAGAGATTAGAAGGAACTAGAATTTAATCTGCCTGGCAGCAATCACAAATGAGGGATTCAGCAAAAATTTGGCTGTTCAAAACAGAGAATTTTGCTTACACATGTGTGTATACTCAGTGGAAAAAAAAATTTACAGTTTGTAATATATATGCTTTAAAAATTGGTCATTCATTAAAATGTATTGCAGTCTTTTCCACCCCTAATTTCTTCTTTTCAGCTGGCATTCCTTCTGTATAAAACTAGTAGAAAACTTTTAAAAAATCAAAAGTAAATAGGATCTATTTTTTATATTTTGTTTTTCTGACAATATCTTTACCTCAAAATGCCTCCACTGAAAGTTCCACAAGATAGTTACATAATAAATATACATAAAGCTTGATTTTCACAGACCTGAAATATATGTAAGGTATTTAAATGTTTCTGCTTTTTTGATTCATTATGCTAGAAAAGTTAAGTATTTTTAAGTAGAAACTTTAAAAAGGATGTTGATAAAAATTTAGGTTGATAAAACAAAATACAAGGTCCAAAATGTTAAAAAAATTTTTTTGAAAGCAAATATTTACCATTTCTTTAAAATTTGGGCCTTGTTTTACAATACATAAAATATAAAGCTGATACAACTATTGAAGGTTGCTTTAAAAAAAGGTGGTTTTTAATTTAGGTCATTATTTCACTGTCTCTTTTGTTATTTATTATTATGTCTTTCAATTGAGCAAATAAAGTTTAAATCACATACTTATATATTCTTTGCCTTTATTGGCAGTAGGGAAAAGCAGGACTATGTTTTTTAGGGTCTTATTTTTTCTCACACTTCACTGGATGAAAGTGCTGTGGTAGAATAGAATAGAATAGAATAGAATAGAATAGAATAGAATAGAATAGAATAGAATAGAATAGAATAGAATAGAATAGAATAGAATAGAGGTCTTCCTTCAGTTGGAAGGGACTTACAACAACCATCTAATCCAACTAACTGACCCCTTCAGGGCTGACCAAGTTGGACCATGTTAAGGGCATTGTCCAAATGTCTCTGAAGTACTGACTGGCTTGGGGGGCCAACTGCCTTTCCAGGAAGCCTGTTCTGGTGTTTGACTGCTCTCTCTGTAAAGAAATGCTTCCTAATGTCCAGTGTGAGCTTCTCCTGGTGTAGCTTTGAGTCATTCCCACATGTCCTCTCACTGGATACCAGGGAGAAGGGATCAGCACCACCCTCTTCACATTTCCTGTCCTCAGGGCTGTCCTACAAACACTCTCCCCATTTATACTTGTGCCCAGAATTACTCTGTGTTAGGTACAGAATCCAACACTTGGACTTGTTTAATTTCACACCATTAATAATTTCCAGTGATTTAATCTGTCTGGATCCCTCCATAGGGCTTCCTGGTTTGACATCATCAGCAAACTTGCTAACAGCACATTCAACTTCTGCATCCAGATCATTGATAAATACATTGACCATGATTGGCCCTATAATTGAACCCTGAGGAACACCCCTGGTGACCTGTCACCACTTATATGTAGCCCCACTCACCAGAACCTTTTCAGGCCTACTGTTCAGCCAGCGTACCACAAACCCACTCACCCCACAGTCAGACAACTTATCAAGAAGGGACAGTTGTGTAAGAGGTTGTATCAAAAGCCTTACTAAAGTCCAGAAAAACTACATTCACCACCTTCCCTTCATCCACTGGACAGGTGACCTTTTTATAGAAGGATATCAGATTAGTTAAACAGGAGTAATCTTTTGTGAATCCACGTTGTCTCTGCCTGATAACTCCATCATTCTTTAAATGCCCTTCCATACCACCCAGTATAAACTTCATAATTTTCACTGACTGAGGTTAGACTAACATGTCTGCAGTTCCCCAGGTCTTCTCTCACATCTTTTTTGTAAATTGGAATAACACTGGCTAGCTTCCAGTCTGGGACATTCCCAGACTCCCAAGATATTTGGTAGATAACCAAGATGGGTGCTGCTGTACATTCTGCTAACTCCTTCACTACTCTATGATGTATCTCACAAGGGTGTGTGAACATTCAGCTGATGGAATCAAAGAATCATAGAATCATAGAATGGTTTGCACTGGAAGGGACCTTAAGGATCATTTCACTCAAATCCCCTTGCCATGGGCAGGGACATCTTCCCCTACAACAGGTTGCTCAGAGCTCCATTCAAATTGGCCTGGAACAATTGAGGAATGGGCCATCCACAACTTCTCTGGGAAGCCTGTTCCAGTGTCTCACCTCTTTTACAGTAAAGAACATCTTCCTAACTTCTAATATAAACCCAGTCTTTTTCAGTTTAAGGCCATTACCCCTTGTCCTGTCACTAAATGACCTCATTAAATGTGCCTCTCTAGTTTTATAAGCCCCCTTTAGGAACTGTAAGGTGCTGTAAGGTCTCCCCAGAGCCTTCTCTTCTCCAGGCCGAATAGCCACAACTCTCTCAGCCTCTCATAGGAGAGGTGCTCCAGCCCTGTGATCATCATTCTATGAACTATTAAAATCTAACAGCAAAAGATAATATTTTTTAATTCGCGAAGATGATGAAACATGAGCTACATCCAGAAAAATGAAAAGTAAAATCTCCTTGTGTAGATGAAATTGAAGAAAAACAAAAAATACTTGACTCGCTGAAAACTATATCTAGATTTTTTTTAAACCTATTTCTTCACTACTGTCTTTGTCTACAACCCTATCTATAAATTACAGTTTATCAAAAGACTGAACTGGAACTACATCTGCAGAGAGTAAAGGAGCCTTTTTTTCTTCATGTAATTGCAGAAATTGGAGCACCAACAATAGGGGTGGGTGCTCAGCCCACAGTAGGTCTTTTCATGTGGTTTCTTCTCCCTCTCACCACTATTTCTGTAAAACTACAAAAGCAAGAGAATGACAACATCCAGCAGAAATGAAAGAAAGAAAGAAAGCAGAAATGGCCCAAGCAGGTCATTTTATTTTGGCTAAAAATGTGGTTAGATGTTTGGTTCTAACTTGTCCTTCCGTCATTGTGGTTTCATCTCAGCTGATCTTGGCACCGATATCAGTCACTAATGCAATGTTTGCTGCCATCACATTGTTCATGCTACTGTTTTTAAAAAAAAAACCCAATAATAAATAGTTTTACTTCATCAGTTGATTTTTTTTTTTAATTGCCAGTGGACACTTTGCTGTAATAAGGATATTAAAAAAAAAAAGAGAAAATAAAAATACAAGATGAGGAACAAATTCAGATTATCCTAGTCACCTTTTATCCTATGAAGTCTCCTGTTTTCTATTTACTCAATAAATAACAGTTTTAATACACTGGTTGGATTAAATCAGATATGAGATTATTTTCTCCATCTTTTATGAACAGAGGTGAGGATCTGACTGAAACACATAGAATTCACACTAAAAAGTACAGTCGTGACTAATTAATTACATCATAAGGTTAGACAATAATGTAATTTTGCTAATTACAGCTTGGGGCCGATTTTTCAGTGCAGCGGACAACAGCATGTGTTTATTCCCCATAATAACAATAATGGGATACATCATTAACCCTACTTTATTCTTTCTTAATTTTTATAATACCAATAACAAAGATCATTAACCTCTCTTCTGTTTAACATCTAATCAGCCATTTTAGTTAAATAAATATAATATGAAACATTAAACATCACTTTGTTTAGCTAGATTTCCTCTCAGGAGGGGAAATTCTCCTAATGTTATATTAATACCAGTTGACTCAACAAGTGTTAAAACACCAGGGGCAACATGGTAAAAGATCCATTGCAACTCTCAGTGTTTAAATGAAATCTATTTATTCATAATTATTTGATAAACATTTTCTTTAAAAAAGAGCAACTTTTCCATTAAAACATATATTGAATATATTTAATAAATTTTCCTTTTGATTATTCTGTTATGTTCTAGAATTCTAATATCACTTAGATTCAGGTATTTATAGATGTAAGGTTTTTGTTCAATCCTATAAATCATCCTTTCATTACAAACGTAAGAGTAAAATCTACCTCTGATAGTACAGGTAAGCAAATTAAGAAGAGGGAAAAGAATATATTTTTGATGAGGAGAGTCAATTTTACATAAATGTCCCAGGGTGCAACACCATAATACAAGTAAAACCATATAACCAATATTTTGAATCACTATTTCAAAGGACTAAAAAAGATAAAAGAGGAAAATTGTGATATATTAGTATGCAAGAGGTATGGTTTTGAATTTCAAGCTTGGATATTAAAATATATTTGTTGACATGGGTATAAGGGTAACATTTAAAAAGGCCTTCGTTTTTTAGGTAAGTAACTGTTACAAGGTAGTAGGAGATATAAGCCAAAACAGGGATGAAATGACATAATTTTGAAAATTACAAAAAAATTTTGGAAATTACTGAAAAAGGCTAGAGTAGTTCTGAGTATTGCTGTTGAGACTGGAGGACCCCAAGTCTTTTCTTATATTTATTTATGTATGAGCATTGCAAGCCAAGATCATCTTTTAGAGTGATGTCATGTGCAGATCGATAATCGGTTGATTTGAAGAGAGCATCTGTGAAGCCTACACATTTAATATAAGGGTTATGGGATATTACTTATTTAGAAGTGATCCAACAGGAATACATAACCATTTGTCATTTTAAGGCCATAGAGAGTTCCCAAATGCTCAGATCTATGGGAACATGTTGACGTTAAAATCCTATTTGATTTTTGATGAATATCTGTTGGGTCTGTATGCAGTACCTCTCTGCCTTAAATTAGATATATTGATTTTTTCACACTTCTGCAGAAATTCTGTAGTATTTATTCCATATTAGGCACCAACAGTCCTCTTCACCACAAATGAAGCATTCAGAAAATTAAAAATTGTTATAAGAAGTCACAATTACAGCAGAATAAAAAAGGGCATCATGTAGTACAAACCTCTATTTTGAGCTTCTTTCTGCTATATTTAAGAATGCTAAAGGAAGCACCTAAGTTAGAGTTAAGCTATGAATCACAAAATAAAGATTTGCCTGTTTGTCTACATTTCTTGAATTTAATGAGACTCAAAACTAATTTCAGTGTAACTTTTAAATTCTTGCACTACAAGTCATGTATATTCTGAACAGTTTCAAGTAAGACTTTAGATTAGGAAGGACGACATTTTCAATTATATCAGCATAAGAAGATACTGCTTTAATTCTGTCACAAATGTTTACACTGCTACAAGTCTTTTCAGAAAGGTAATAGAAGAAAGTCATTCTCTCTCACTCAAAGATACTACTTTATTCAAGATGCCATTTAAGAATACCATTCAGCTGCCACTGAGGTAGAGTTCTTTCCAAGGTGGTACTGCTTTATCCTTACATTAGGTTAAAAATATCCTCTCCCTCTACTGCAATTCCTTGGTCCAAAATGCTTTTCCAATCAAGCATGAAAACTGCGTTCTTACTTTTACCAGACAATTGAAAATACACATAGCATTCCTCAAAATTGCCATGAAAAGTACACCTAAGTGATGCATTTAGAAAGAATGAGGAATTAGAACTTTCTGTGTATTTCTAAAACTAGAGAGACGTGATTAATGCATATTTTTCCTGTGAATGAGAGTCCTTTAACTGTAGATTGTCTTTTTTCCAAGGAAAAGGGGTTTTTCTTCAGCTCTACCATTTGATTCCTAATTATTCTAAACACTGTTGTAGGCAAGAATAATTGGTCTTCTCCTACTTTGTCTACAACATAATTTTATCCACAACTTATAACTTATGTAAGCAGACAACTGACTTAGAAGTCATCAAATGTCTAGAAGATCATTATACACAATGACTGTAGTAAGCCAAACACAAGCTGATTTCCAAGATTCTAATGGTTCTTGGTTTTCTTAACTTAAGTGGAATTTCATACAAATCCTAAAAGATAACTTCATGCAGAGCCATGACTCTATGCTAATCATTTTCCATTCTCCCACTAATCCACACTGCTACTACTCTGGATAAAACATCAAGCTGCAGTTAAGCTAAAGGAGAGTTGTGTATCTGTCTCGTTCCCCTCCTTTTTCTTTCTTAAAAGAATAAGGGTTGCAATCCCCACCTTCAAATGGACAGTTTTTCTTGTTGGTTTGAACTTTGTGAACAGCTTGTGAGAAAAATCCTAAACAGCATTTTATTACAGGTTAAACTATAGGTAAATAAAATTATAGCAATTTCTGCTATTATTAGGAGGAATGCAGGAGCAAGAGATTCTACTTGATAAAATGAAAAGGTAAAGTAAACTTCAAATGTTTTGTTATAAGAAACTAAATATTAAACAAACATTCTGGGTTTAGTTGGTGGGTTGGATTTTCTTTTTGGTTTTTTGTTTGTTGATGACAGTATTGTTCTGTAACACCATACTCCCTCACCTTTGCATTATACAAGAAGATTATGAGCAACTGTCTGATAGAAGAGTGGTTTAGGATGCTTTGCTTATAATGTATTTCAAAGAAAGAAGAAAGGATTAAGAGCTGGCTGTGATTTAATACAACCCCAAGCTCTATCAGTCATTACTCACTATTAATGTGAAAAACCAAAAGACAATAAGGTCTTTACAACTGGTATAATTTAATTAACCTCTGTCTCTTGTAAAAATATCTATTGCAAGAAGTATTCAGAAAAGTGGAATTTAGGAATAAAAGGAAATTCTGGAGATTCTTTGGACTTTATTGTTTTCAGAACCTGAGAATTACATGTAGACATTACATATGCATAAAATAGAAGATTTTTTCAAGCAAAAAATCAGAAAATGAAAAGCATTATATAAACTACATTTTATAAATAAAAATGTAAACCACCAAATTTTATAACAAAATTATTTTTATAACATTTTGATTGATTCTCTTTGCTGAAAATCACACTTAAAAATTAAGTTGTACATTAGATTAGGCACTATAGCCCCAAAAAAGGGGTAATTAAGCATGAAGACAATCTGTCTAAATGGCTCTCAGAATGAACCAGTACTCATTGGTTTAGGTAATGAATGGGGATACATATCTCTGCACTTGCAAGCCATTCACATTTTTGCTTTTATCCTGAGAAGTATCACTATTTGGATCAATTCTCTCTAGGACAAAAAGACAGTAAAGTGGGTATGCCTACACATCAAGTGCAATTTGTTTTGCTTACACATAGCCATCTGTCCTGTAGTGCAGACATACAAACAGCATTTAGACTATTTTTAAACAAGAATTATAGGATGACATAAATGGCCAGTTTCTCAAGGGCCAGTCTCAACATCAAGGTCAAACTCAAAGCTCACATGATTCTCTCTGTAGAAGATAGTGCAAAAACTTGCAAGTACATACATTTCTTCTCATCTCTGTTATTTTAAAAGATGTGTAGCAACCACAAAATATAATTTATACTATCTGAGAAGTCCAGTTAGGCATGAAGTGTGCTTCTCTATCTACACTGCTCCACTCAGCCATGCTCTTTGTAAGGAATGCCTATTTCTGCTTCTGCATTTTCATTCATTAATGTGGATGTGCCCTTTACACGTACAACAAAGCTGACAAGCAGGTGCAATTGGATTTCCCACATAGCATCAAAACTGTAGTCCTGGTTTCCAAAATAAGGGCAGATGAAAGGCAAGCAGCACTTCTGCACAATTTTTCTATTGTAGACTAAAATACAAATTCCGAGAAGAAAACTATGTACATCAATTATCACAGAAAATTCATAGAAGAACTATTGTGCAGCATCAGTGTTTTGTGTTTATTTTAATGGGTGTATGTTTCATATTTTGCAGCAAATTTAAAAAATGCAGAATTCATGCTGATAAAGACAGAGTTTGTACAAAGAGAAAGTAGTGTTAGCAAAAATTGGCTCCATTGTTAAGTGAGTGCATGCTTGCTGAGGAGAGGAAAGAACTGAAAGAGGACACAAATGGGGGAGTGACAGAAGGTCCACTAAACGCCACTAACAGCAACTGCTGAAATAACTTTGTAGCAATGGCAGGAATAGAGTTTTAGGGTTTATTGCAAGCACTATTACTATTATCATTCAATGGAAGAATATAAACAAAAGAAATCACGCATTCTAAACCCATGAAAATACAATAAACCTAGCTGCCTATTTACACAGAAGATATAAAATACTTCTTGAGTGCTTTTTGTTGTTTGTGTGAGACCATAGGTATGTAATCAGATGTTTTTAATGCGATACATTGTTTTATTTTCTTACTCTCTTCTTATATCCATAGCTTAGTTACTTGTGCATTTGAGCTGAACAAGCCACAATGGCTGAGGCTTAGTATCTTCTTTGTGGGTGATAAATCCCTTTCCATCTATTTCACTAAGGAAAACTCACATGCATACCTTAGAAAGCTCACTTTCCAGAGCTCAGTATAGAATTATTCACTTTCTTCCAAAATCTATGTAGATTTACAAATCTTCTTGCATATAATTCAACCTCTTTCTAGTGTTTATTTTTTAAATCTCCACATACAAAACTGTATGTTTTGACATTGATTTTTTTATGGTAGGTTATAAGTTTCATGCATAATACTAATCATGCAGCTAGGCTTGTCTCCCATCTCTGCCCTTTAAGAAAGAAAACAGTCCATAATTTGCAGTCTCTTCTCCAGTGAAGACTTCCTATTTTTAATTTTAGCAATGCATATGGAGTAAAGTAGGAAGTTCATTGTCTATTTCGCCTATGGAAACCTACTGTATTTGTTGCAGCCTTAATTTTGTCTATATGGAAGTTAATATACAATAATTTTCTTTACATTTCCTATTTTCTTCATCACATTTGTATTCCTACCTTGAACAGATTGCAGATGGCTATGATGCATTTTATAGTACTGAAATGTTTCTTGAAATTCATAAACTTGGAAAATTAACTTAACTTGACCTATAAATTGAAAACTCTTAGTACATTCCCCTGGGCAAATTTACTAAGGTCTCTCGAGAAGTTATTTTACTTGGTGGCAGGAGTTGTTAGGCAGTGCAGGAAACCTACATAGGGATTATTACACTGAACTCTCCTAAAGAGAGATTTGAATATTTTATAAATTATTTTTAATTTATTTTTATTTTTAATTTTATGAATAATATTCTATATCATGATGTAAGATAAATTTCCCAGAAATTGTGTGGCTTTGCTTAAAGTTCCCCATCAGTAACCTGCATTAATTCTGTACTGCTGAACAATGTGGACAGAGATTGCAATCTACCTTATCATTGTATCCAGAAGCAAAGTGTCCACAAATGAAAATGTTTCTAAATTAATAAGACACTATAGATGTTAAAAATGAAATGTGACAAATAAAAATATTTCTCTGTTCTTAGTAGGAAAGCAAACACAAGTAACTCACACTCACACAGATAGTAAATAGTGTTTTTGAAAAAAAATTTGAGATGAAAGTATGTAAATCCAAGAGCTTGAAATTAGGAAAGAATGTTTTTAAAAATATCTCTGTAGATCAAATTTTCCTCTAATTCTTAAAGTTAGTTGATTGTTTCATATCACAGAAGATATTTTATTACTTAGCATTTCCCTCCTTACTATTTTTATTATCATTCTGGTCCTGAAACAACAGATAAGCAATAGTCAATTAACAATAGTTCACAAAGAGTTCTTTCAAATCTTGGGCAAAGTCTATAAATAGACACAAATAACAGAAAAAGCTCCTTCTTTTTCTTTGAAATGCTGTACATAATGACCTAAATAGCACATGTGGAAGTAATTTCAGCATTTTATACTTGTAGCTCTTTATAGATGCGCCCTTTGGGCGCGATCCAGCAAAGCTTTGCACATATGCTTAAGTTTATGCATTTGAGTAGTCCCAAGGCTTTTGTTTGTACTGTTTGTGCAAATGCCACATGATTGTTCTCTTTTGTGTAATACCTTTAAGAAAAAAAAAGAGAAGGAAAGAAAGGAAAAATGCTCTCTTAATCTTGGTCCATACCGGTTTGAAACCTCTGACACTCATAGTCACCCAAGTTGTTATACAATTTTGGGGGTGTTAAGAAAATGGGAGGAATTGTTTTATGTCTAATTATGGGGGAAAACAGACTTGATTTTGATAAATTTTCTGAGTCTTATTCAAACTAATTTGATTAACTGCAGTATTTACCTAACAATTTTATGAGAACAGACTTCATGTGAGATTTCTTATGCTCTTTGAGCCAGTGTAGGTACAAGAATGCAAGACCAGCACTTTTAATTTTACCTTGGCCCTTGACTCAGAGAACCAAATACAACTAGGAAGTGCAGAGGAACAAGAAAATAGGAAATATTTTTTGAAGCCTTTGACAAGTCCACTTCTGCCTTAGTTTGAATTCTGGGCAGTAATTCAGGTTATCTCTTATTTTAGCCAAATCTGGAGGCCAAACCTTTGCTGGTTTTGCTCAGCCTCTGCCCCTTCTTCCTGTCCCACAGTCCCCAGTTCACACGCTACCTGTGAATCTATTTTGACAGCTGTATTTTTCCAACAGGAAAATGCTTTGCACATCTGTGGTAATTTCAGACTCAGAACATGCAGCTCCCTCTCTTACCTCAATATGCCTCCTCTTCTATTCAGTTATGCTTGTGCAGGCTCAGCCTAGCACGCAGCAGAAAATCTCATCAGTGTTAAAGCACATTGAAGACAGAGTATCTAATTATTTTTGTATATTGCCTAAACTTGTAATATATTGACTTGGGTGCATCTTGGAGTCAGGGAAAGGAAGTTAAAAAAACAGGCTTTTCCTCTTGGAAATGTCTTCCAAAGGGTTTAGACAGCTTTTGGTGTAAAGTTAAAAGATGTTATTGCAAAAGTGGTGGGAAATGAGCAGTGATTTTAATTTACTTTCATGTTGTTTCCCCACTAAGTTCAATCTAAGGTGAAACATCGTGTTGATGTCAAATTTTGCTTCAAGCAAAACAATAGAAGAGCTCTAAAATTAATGTAGGTGTCCAGTCAGAGGCCTTATACAGCCATTAACAGCAGTACCAGCTTGAGATAATGCATTATAAGCATGAAAAATTCAACAGTCATTGCTGTGTTCTGATCTCTCTCCCTTTTTCTTACTTTGTTTCCTACAGAATCTGCGGCACATTCCCAAACTGGTCTTTCTGCTAGTTTACCCCAAAGAAATGCACTGGATCTGGATCATTATGACTAATGAAATTGCTGAGAAGTGATTTTTTTTGTCAAAATATAATGCCACTCTAGAACTTTCACCATACATTAGGACTCTGTAACAAGGGCTTATGGTTGCCTGAGGCATAACTTTGATTCAGCTTCATTCCATCTTTAGCCACCCAGTTCAATGCACCACTGTAAGATGAGCTGAATACTGAAATTCATTGCAACTGGGAGATGAATGATATTTTATAGCTATATACTGTAAAATTGTTGGGTCTTTTGTTATCACCTATTGACTTCCAAAAAAAATGAAAAAGCTCTCTGAGCCCATTTGGAGCATAAAAACAAATTATAACAGCATTAAGGCACAGAGTGCTGTGTTAAAGCGAGCTGTTGTGCACACTGTGCTCCAAATTCCACTGTGAATTTGCAACCCACAGGTTGTGGCTTAAGCTGCAAACCTGTGGACGCAATTACTGTTGGCCAGCATGCTTTTTATGTGACAAATCACTTGGCTGGCTTAAAAATCAGATCTTACAGTCTCCAGAGGACAAGATGCTCTTATCTGTGAGCTTGAGGCTTGTGGATATTTCACACACAGCTTTCAAAAAAGAAAACACCTGAGGTGCATTGATGCTTCATGTAATGAAATCTTTCATAAGAGCAAAAAAGAATGTGACTCTTTTGTTCTGGACACAGGTGTACATAAAAACATTTAATTTCAAGTCAATAAGTTTGCCTCATATTAGCATTTAGTGGACTAAAGACAGGAATAATTTGGTTTCCCTGAATGTGTTGTTATCATTATCAATTCCTGCAACCTCACAATAACTTTTCCATAAATTTAAGATTAACTATTATTTTCTCACCTATAAATAAAATATAATCATCTTAAAAATCAATGAAGGGAAAACCATCAAATCCATTAACCTGACTAAAAATTCCTTCAGGCCAATAATATGAACTGCATCGCACTGGATCTTTCATTTTATTGAGCTATATCTCTTTGTATGGCAACCAGTAGGGGAAAGAAAAAAATCAAATCTAAAATCAAAGACTAAGGGGTTTTGTTCTGGAAACCAGTGAGGTAAGGATTGAATATTTTTTTATGCCTGGAGTTAATTTTTTTCACCTTAATTTGCAATCAGACATAATAAAAAAAAGATATTGCCCCTGGAAGGAAGCAACTTTATTACCATTCCAACTATTTTCTGTACTTTTTATCACTTCTAAATCCTTTGTTTTTGAATTCACCTCCATAACCTTGCAACAGTAAACACGTTTTCTTGTCTTTGCTGACTGTCAACCAATACCATCTGCTCTTTGGAGCCTTAAAAATAGTAACACATATATGGGTCACAACTGTATCCTCTAGATAACCATGTAGCAGATCCAGGTGATTAATTTTTCCACAACCTTTATCTTACCCAGGGGCAGACTTTTGCTATGTCTTTCCCTAGTGAATTTTTCTCATAAAATGTGAAATTAACAAAAAATGCAATCTTACCAAAAACCAGTATTTCATAGAGGACCCATGTCAACTAACAGAAGGGGTTGTTAGTCAGCTGCCTTGTTTGAACTTGATCCAAAGGCATTTCTACTGTCTTTCATAAACAGAAGTGGTTCAAGCCATAAAACTGTGAAACTGGGACAAATCAACAGGGCTCTTTTTTCTCTGAAAGGAAAGAAAAATAGTGGCATTAGCTGCTGCTTTCAGGATGTCTTGGCAGTGTTGCTCCTCTTAAATACCACTTTTTCGGTCTGTAAGTTGCTGTTCTACTTATACTGTTTCTCATGATGCACACATTCCAGCTTTTAAATCATTGAACATTCAGGACAGTTTGATGAGCTAATTGATAGGATGATATGATATATCATATGTCACAGTGATCTATTTCAAACTCAGATTAGATGGAAAACACCAATGTTAAAAAGGCTAGTAAAATTATCCAAGCAAGCACTGATTTCCTCTTTGACTTTGAATGCATAAATTACATATATATATGTATACACAGATATATACAATTGACCAATCTGAGGAAAACACCAAACAAATTGTAGGGAGAACTTGCAATCTAAACCATTTACAGTTGTTTTGAATTTGCAAGCATTCTTCTTCAATGGTATATATATGTGTATACATATATATGTATATGTAATGCATATGCACTATCATAATCCCTTAAATATTCTTTTAAAGACACAGCAGAAAATATTTGTTTGGTAATAAAAGGAATCCTAATTTTCTTCTCTTCTTATCATTTCATATGCCTCAGAGGTTGTGTTTATAGAACACTGTCCAAGTTGTACTTTAAAGATAGAATTGCTTAATTTGCTATTAAGTTATTCCCATAATCTTAAATTATTTTCTTGTATAGAAAATAATTTATTTTTATATGAATATATCTTTTTCAGCATCCTTAATTCTGCAGGAAAAAGTTGTAAAAAAGTTCAGTTACACCTATGAAATCCTTTAAACATAAGCAGTTGCCAAAGTCTGGGGTGAAGATTGGATCCAGCCACACTCAGGCTCTTCTCTGAGAAGGACTTGAGAAAGCAAGGGGGTCTTCTGCACCTCCTGACTGAGTGGGAGGGATTCACTAATAAACTTGTCTGAAATTCCCACTCTGCCCACAACAAAGTGAAAATAACCCATTTAGGAAATAGATTTTAATATGATTTTAGTATTGATTCTTTCAAATGCTTTTTTTTTTTCAAATTTAAGTTCTCCTGTCTAAAAAGGATTAAATCATAGCAAGGGAAAGGTAAGTTGGGAATTTGAACTGTCATACTTATTAACTCGCATCAGTTATGTACTAATATATTGGAAAAGTTCTTTCCTATTGAAATTATAAGTATCAGTTAAAAAAGGTCTTTATTTTGGCATGTCCTGCTCAAGAAACTGTTTGTTTTTACTGACAAAAATATTCAGAGACTTAAGAAACTATTTTTAATTTGATTGTATTGGGAATGACAAAGATGCCCTTAAAAATGTCTTATTTTATGAAAGTGTTATTCATAAAATTCTCTGTCACTTGTCAGCAGTAAAGAACTGAAATAAAGGATTGCCATTGTTAATTATACTGAAATAGACATTTTCTACATAATTCCTTTTCTTCCCTTACAACTTCAGAGACAAAATACAGGGAAAGATGTCATTAAAAGCTATGATATAAATATTTCCTCTTCCTTGGCCTGCCCATGAACATGCATTAATGGACATGCACGCTGTGCTGTGTCTGTAAAATAGTATCAGACCTCATAGCTGATGACAGGGTTCATCTAAAATTCTTTTGAATGACAATTTCAAAATCAGGAATATATACCCATACAATAAATTGAATTCAAAATGTTATTTCGTTGCTGATGTGGTAGATACAAGGGATGGCATTTTGATTGGACAGATAGAAAACTTAAATCCTCTTGTGTCTTCAGGAAATGGGTAAAATAAGAATCCCACTGACTTAATCTGGAAACTTTCTTCCAAATACATGTATGTAACTATATGAATTCACCTCCCTATGAGTTTCATCATGAGACTTGTGTGCATGCTGTGGGAATGCACTCTGAGGCCAACCAGAAAAATGGAAACTACTCAGATGTCCAAATCAAAATGTGACATTTCAATTTACAACCATATCTGCTTCTGGGAAAAAAAGCAAACCAAAAAACCCCCACAATAGAACAGAAATAGGACTTATACACCAAATAAACAATCCCTTTAAAAAATAGTAATTCCTATAAATAGTAATCCCTATAAATAGAAAATATTTTTAACTAGTCATTTTGTAAATATTCATTTTCCATTAAAAATTTAAAACTTTTGCAGCAGGTATGTTTTGTAATGGACTGTAAATATTTTTGTGGTCAGAAAGGTTTCATGAAAATGTTGAATATTCTCAATCCCTGGGAAATCTGAGCATCACCAAGAATGAGACTTATACCTCCGTAGCAGTAAGGGAAGAGTAACTGGATTTTGAGCTTGAGAGAAGCTCGATTTCAGACAGGACTGAGGGAGCAAATGCCACAGACAAAGTGGGAGCTTCAGACAAGTTTATTAGTGAATCCCTCCCACTGAGTCAGGAGGAGCAGAGAAGACCCCTTGCTTTCTGAAGTCCTTCTCAGGAGTCTGGGTGTGGCTGGAACCGATCTTAGTCCCAGATTTTGTCAATCATTTATGATTGTGTTGGTTTTGGCTGGGGTAGAATTAACTGTCTTCACAAGGGCTGGTATGGGGTGAAGCTTTAGATTTGTGCTGAACACGGGGTTAATAACACTGAGATGTTTTTGTTGTTGCTGAGCTGGCCTTGCACAGAGCCAAGGCCTTTTCTGCTTTTTGTACAGCCATGCTGGCAAGGAAGCAGGGGGGGCATGGGAGGCTGGGAGGTGACACAGCAGAGAGAGGTGACCCCAGCTGACCAAAGGGACAATCCAGACCATGTAACATCATGGTGATCATACAGTGGGAGGGACAATGAAGAAGGGGGGAACATTTGGAGTGATGGTGTTTTTCTTGCCAAGTGACCATTAGGCATGATGGGTCCCTGCTTTCCTCAGGATGGCTGAACTCCTGCCTGACCATGGGAAGCACTGAATTAATTCCTTGCTTTGCTTTGCCTTTGTTCATGGCTTTTGCCTTCCCTATTAAACTGTGTTCATCTCAAACCATGAGTTTTCCAGCTTTTACCCTTCCAATTCCTTCCCCAATGCCTCTGGTGGGGGAGTGAGCATGAAGCTGCATGGGACTTGATTGCCAGCTGGCGTGAAACCATGACAATGTCTAAAGGATTATATAGCTGTAATTGAACCTTTAAACAGCTTTGTCCTGCAGAATCAGGGATGTTAAACCAAACATCTGTTTATAAAAATAAATTATTTTTTATGAAAAGGGTTGGACTGAAAGCCCTTTATCAGAATTATTTCGTGCACAGTATAGGTAGCTATGACTACTAGTACAGTATGGGGCATTATTTTTTAAGCAATATCAAAGCAATTATATTGAAGCAAGGAAAACAAAAAAAAAAATATCAAGTAGAGATTGATATTACTCACCCATTTGCCCACAACTGTGAGCAAATCTCTTTCACTCAGCTTCAAGGAGAAACCTTGAGGGGCATCCCCATGCAAAGGGTGGAATCTCCACACACACTCCAAGAAGGGCTATGCTACAACAACCTGCCCTTAAAAAGCTGGACTGGACTTTTAACATATGATTGTCAGTCATATGTCTCAGGCTGTCTCATCTCAGTATCTTTAGATACCAGTAGCATTACTTGTTTATTCTCTTATCAGATGTTTAGGAGGTCAGCCACAACTTTGCCTCACTATTAGGATGTTTAACTTTGGAATTGATGAGTCAGACAGATTGCACACCAAAGCACCAAAAGCAGCATGATGTCCCTTCTCCATTCAGCACTGATTACTATGACAATAGGGCAGTTTGAGACATTTTAGCCCCACGCCAGGCAGAGATCCTGCTACAGTGACATAAAATGATCAATCTGTGATGGGATTCACTGAACACATTTTCAGTTTCTTTCTCCACTGGCCTTTGCACTTATTTTTCAGTACAGGAAACACATGGATCCATTGGAGTATGTCCATAAGAGGGACACCAAAATTGTCAGAGACCTGGAGCACCTCTCCTGCATTAAAAGGCTGAGAAAGTTGGAATTGTTCAACCTGGAGAAGAGAAAGTTCAAGGGATACCTTGTAGCAGCCTTTCAATACTTAAAAGGAATTTACAAGAGAGATGGAAACATGATTTTTTAGGGCTCATTGCAATAGAACAAGAGGTAATGTTTTAAACTGAAAAATAGGTACATTTATCTAAGGAAGAAGCTTTTGTTAATGTGGGTGGTGAGACACTGGAACGGGTTGTCCAGAGAAGTGGATGTCCCATCCCTGGAAACATTCAAGGGCAGGTTGAGAGGGCTCTGAAGAACCTGGCCTAGATGCTGTCCCTGCTCATTGCAGGGAGGCTCCACTAAATGAGATTTAAAGGATCCTTCCAACTCCGAGTGATCTACAAGTCTGTGAATAATCTCCCTACTATTCATTCATTACATTCATTCATGAACTTCAAACACTAAGAAATTACAATTTGGGGCAGCACAGAAGGCACAGTAGCTTCCTCCTGCAGATCTCTCTCTCTCTGTAGATATATATATATATATATATATATATATATATATATATATATATATATATATATATCACAATAAACATTAACCTAATAAATATGTTAAATATCCGGGGGACTACTCCACTACTCCATCAGTATATGCTACATTCAACTCACATTTACTTCAGATCTTGCAGTATGTTTCTCTTCCACATAATAGACATTGCCTAAACCTATTATTATTATTATTATTATTATTATTATTATTATTATTATTATTATTATTATTATTATTATTATTATTATTACTATTATACCGCCATACATGTTTTTTTCAGAGATGAAAGAGATGTTGAAATAAACAGGAGGCAAAGCAGTGGAAAAGATAGACAGGAGTGTAAACAGATGAGAAGAATGCTTGGAAATTCAAAACAACTGTAAATGCTTTAGATTGCAGGTTCTCCCTACAATTTGTTTGGTGTTTTCCTCGGATTGGTCAACACTTTGCAATGACAAATACATGTGTTCTGACACAGACTAGTGGGAAACTTGCTTATTTTTGCAAAATGGGGTTTAAAACTGTCTCGGAAGGTAATTTCATAACCACATATATTAAAACACATGCCATAATTAGAAAAATATTAAAAAAACAATAATAAAGCTAACCCAAAATTGAAAATTGATACTGGAATAGCTGCAAGAATAATATCAAGGGTCTTTTAAGATTAATATCTTTAGGGGTAAACATGTGCTTCATCATTTCTAAAGCAGCATTTTCAAATAATCCAGTAACATAATAATATAACTTCAATAAATTCTTATAGAAGTACCAAAACTACTTGCACTGTTGCAAAAAATACAAAAATTTACTAGTTACCATTCCTCTGTCACCTGTCCTTTCCTTATGTGTCCCAAATACTGCACAAATTCACCATGCCACTTTTTCCTTTCACTGGATATTTTCCATATAAACATTAATGTTCAAAAATTAATTCATATTTAAAGCAATTAGAATTCTTAAAAATCTTACTTTTAAAAATAACTCAAATAATTAAAATTAATTTTTAATAAATTTAATTTTAGTAAGTTTATGTCTTGATTAAATCCAGTACATGAACCATTGTATCTGAGATTAAAATTTAGCACAGATTTATAATTCTTTAAAAAGTACAGTGAAAATGCTCTCAAAACCAGGATCTGTTAGTTTAGCTCACTATCTAGAAAAACTAGGAAAAATTATCAGGGTTACAAAAGAGTATCTTGGTTCCATTGTGGATTATGCTACTTTGCAGAAACTTCCAAAATTATTTGAGATTAAAAAAAAAAGGCATTAAAAATCAAAGATACAACTTCTTTAGCAAGATGACCTTGAAAAATGACACAGAAGCCACATCCAAACTGAGCAGAAAGTGGCATTCAAAGTCACTTCCCCCTGTGTGGCTGTAAAACACCATGATATCCCTTAGGACTCTTGTTCCTGAGGCTGTGTTACACTCTTACAGAAATATCAGTAAGCAGCACTAACAGAAGGAAGTAGGGGATTCCTTTCAGTTGAGTTTTTGCTGAAATGAGCCAATCAAAAACCATCAAAATTAAACAATCTGCAGGCTTTTTTCTGGGTACCATAATGTACCAACCAAAAAAATCCAAATCTTAGCTTTCTAACTGTATCAGACATGAAATTACTTTGATTTATTTGCTATTGAAGACTACTAAGTATGTTTTAACATAAGCCAGAAATCAAAAGGAATTACAATGAAGTACTCTGAGTTTTATCTTTTGCAGCAATCTAAATTATGTAGATTTGGTATTAGATGTGAAACACGGGACATTCAAAAATTTTTTATCTCATTTATGCTGTTGGAATATAAGATTTTCTCATATAAAAAAATCATAACAGATTGTAGGGTTTTTTCTATTTTCTTTATAATTTCGTGTTGGCAAATCCATAAAATATGACACAATAATTAATTAGCTTTCAGGATAAAATAAGAGCACAAGCTTTCTACACTGAATGCACATACAAAAATGCAGAGCTATTACCAGTAGAAAAATTCTAGCAAAATGTGTGCCATTAAATAATGAAATAAACTTCAAAATTGTGTCATAAATGTATTTTAAATTATTACTTGCCAGCCTAAAATGATACAAGTTTCATTACCAGAGCTGTTATATTATTGTGCTGCTATGTATATTGACAGAGTATAATTTTATCATTAACAGTACTAAGCCAAAATTTAATTTTATAACATCATTTCTTATTGGCAAGAGTCTCCAAATTTTACTGCAGAACAAATTCTAGCATGTGACACCCATTCAGTGAATACTCTATCATTAGTGCTCCTTTTTATTCTTTCTGTGTTCAAAACTTTATGGATGTTTATAAAACTATACTGACAAGGCATGATGGAAACAAGACAATGTCAAATATTTGTTTCTGATGTGACACCCAGCTCTTCATGCCAGAAACAATTTTCTTCAGAGCTGCTGAAACAATGCATTACAGTCAAATAATGTCTTTGTTAAATGCTTAATAGTGACTGTAGCATTTCTGTGTGATACACTTCTGGCTCACTTGTGGAAGAAATTTTGTATTTATCTTTTTGAGATTTGTCTAGCAGTACTGTGAAAGATGAAATAGCAAGTTACACAGGCCTGAAAAGAGAGAAAAAAGAATTCTGTGATACAAATGATGGAATAGGCAGGCCTCCATAATGACCTATTGGTTGGTTGGTTGGTTGGTTGGTTGGTTGGTTGGTTGGTGGTCTTTTCTTCCCTAAACCAAGAAGTAACAACCTCTTTTCCAATTTTTTGGTACTCTTTTCAATTGTGAACGTGTATTTTTAGTGTCAGTAGTCTTTTGAATATGTAAGTTTTGTAGAGTAACTAGAAATGGCTTTCAATCTGTTTTAAATATAAAGCCTCTAAAATCCAATGCCTTATTTACTCTCCTACAATTCAGACTAAATGAACTTCACTGAGTTCATTTAGAGCCCAGTGAGTTCATTTCAAGTTTTATATCATACACCTAGACCATGAATACACTTGAAGGTACATATGTTAAAGCTGTTCCTAACACAACAGTGAAAAGAAAATAGTACCTCATTCTCCCCATTTTCATGTAGTATAGTTGCTGATTTTCATTAATGCAAATAAAAGAGAACAGGCCATCTGGAACACCTACCTCTTTGAAATTACTTTATCTTCCATTAGCCTGTAAAACCAGGAAATGTGGGGGAAGGTGTGCGTAGGAGGAATAGGGATGGGACACTAATGGAAAACTAAGGAAAATCAAGATATACCTTCCTTTAATTACAAAAACTGAGTTGATTGTCATTTTGCTGGTTCCTTCACTGGGACCAGAAAGTCTCAACAGAGTTGGTGTGAATCTTGACAACTCCAATCATGATCATGGGGGATGACTATGTTGGGAGCTAACTTTCAGTGTAGGCTGTGTTGTGATTTTCATGGTACATCAAGGAAAACTGTATAATATTTTTGTGTGAAAATTCTGATTGTAGAAAGATCTAGAGGAAATATGTGTTTCTTCTATTTTATGTATTAGAATATATACATGCATATTACACACTAAAAAACCCCAAAGCCAACCTGAAATGTATCTGTTGTGGAAGAAAAGTTGTGAAAAAAGACAGTGGAATCCAGTCTAGTCAGAGATACATAAATGCATTTTCAATAAAGAAGATAGAAGAACCTTTATGTAAAACATTAGTGATAAATAGCAGTGCACATGTTATTGAATGCATGTGTTTCATATAAAGCTTTCTATCTGATCCAGTCTGCTAGCAATAGGTGGCTTTGGAACAAACACAGGTCGTTTTTCAAAGATACACCGTCTACTGCACGAATTCTATATGTAATTAATTTTGTATTAGAATTCTTCCTATGCAAATTTTACAACATTACTATTTAAAAGAACACAAACCCCAAACAAATAGCAGTATATTTATATGTAATTTAAAATTTCAATTGATATAAGCAAGGATTCAATATTCTTCATTCCAGTGATAGTGTTGAAGTTTTTCCATATTTATAAATAATTAGATGTCTCTTTTGCAGCAGGAAAACAAAGAAGGTTAATGTATAGGTGTAATTTAGCAGATTCTTACAGCTTCCTGTAATTCCCTGAGCTTGTTAGTTGCATGTCTGCATTTTTTATTTCCTTTCCCTCATCCTGCTGCTGCTGCTGCTGCAGTTAGCAGAACAGAGCCCAGTTGTAAGTCCCAGTAGTGAACCAATCTTTGCCATATGCCTCTGTTTAAACTTTAAAGTGAATAAACAATCTATGCCTGGCTTAATTAAGGACCTCAATATTCTTTTCTCCTTGTCTTCATGGCTCTTTACTTTTTTTAGTCTTTTTTTTTTTTCTGATAGATCAGCCAAATTATACAAAGAAAAACACAGAAACATCCCTTGGAGAAAACCAAACACTATTTTGGTAGGCTCAATCTTAGTTTTCTGTTTTCATGTGGCAATCATTCATCGTCTTCTTTCAAAAACTGCTCTGAACAGCTTTCTATGAAGCCGATCAACATTAATCTACCATATAAAGTGTTATACGTGCAGAAGCATGAAAGCAGAGGGTGAAGGGGTAAGTTGCACTGTAGGACAAATTAGCTTTGCAGCCATATAATGCAGTATGTGTCCAAACTGCATTGTTTGTTTTATGGCAGCTCTCCACATGGGCTCAAGTGAGAGCAGGGAATGAAAGGCACTGTGCCATCCCATGCACCTGTTCAGGCAGCTGAGCTCTCTGCCCTCCTTCACAGAGGGGCTGCATGGCTTTGGGGTGTTCAAGGCAAAGCTGGAGAGTGTTTCCTTTCTGTTTATACAGCACTCTGCAACCTCTCCAGGCTCATAAAATAACAGGACTAAGCATAATCTTCTACTTTTCTGGTACAACATTCTTGATTGCAGAATTTTAAACATTGAATTAAAGCAAAAGTCTCCATTCCACTGCCTGACAAACATCAGTTGTTTGCAATTGAGGTTTTCATCACCACTTGAGAACATTGATACTATTTGACCTTCCCTGAACCATCTTATTTACTTAATTCTGACCTGGAATCCATGATGATTTTCAGTTCTACTAATCTGGTTTTCACACAGGTGTTTCTCATTGCATTTCCATTTAAGAATATCAGCAGTGCTTTAGTAACAGTGACTTTGTTCAGCTAAACAGTTTATGACAGCTCATGCACAGAATTTTTATCTCTTTACATAAAACCCCATCAGTGGTGCTGGCTCACAAGCACACCTGGTAAAGCATATGTTTTTGATCTTTAAGTATATCTAGGCAACCCAAATGAAAGAAAAGAATAAGCTTAAATATATAAGAGATAGCACATCCAGGGACCAAGAATCTCCGTTTTGAACTTTCAGAAAGCAACTAGCTTTTGAAATATTTTAGTGATTATAAATAAGGAAAACAAAGCCTATCACTGACATTTTAAAAATAAATACAAAAATTAAATTCTATGTTAAACTTTCTGCCTGCTGTGTTAAAAACATTTTAGTAAAACTGAATCTAGATGCTATTTAAGGTCTTTTCAATGAAGAAGTTTTGGAATAATACATTGTACAGAGCACCACCAATACATACAGAAAACCCACAAACATGCAAACTTCAAAGCTCATAGATTAATTGGTTTTATCTACCATGTAATTTTAGAGTTTAACATAAACTGAGTTTTTCCACAAAACTAATAGTTGTGACTAGTTCAATCCAAGAAAGTGGAATCATGGAAATTTCAAAGCAAATTAAACAGGAAGCTTCCGGATTACTTCCAAGTCTTGCCAAGTTTTTGCATAACAAAGAAAAGAGAGGACTCTTTCCCCATGGAAATTCCTTTTTTAGAGGTTTTTATCCTTAACCAGATGTTATTGGTATAATTTCCAGAATGATAAACCAGCTGTCAGACAATAGACCATATAACATGAATGGATGAAGTAAAAAAAAAAGCTAAAATTAAGCAGCATTTGTTTAAGGTAACTGCAATTAGCAGAAGTCAGCCTATGTAAACCACTTTGAATTTTCCATGGCTTAGAGATTTTCAGCTCAAAGCACAAATTTAAACATATTCTTACAAATTTGTGGTACATCATATCAACAACCTCATCATATGAACAGCATCAGTTCAAATTGAAAATATTTGAGATTATGAAAGTTCATGAAACTTCAAAATTACAAGAGAATTAAGCTTGAAGACAACACCTGGTAAGTCTGAAATTTATTGAGAAAAGTTAATGATTTTACTGTTCTTGAATCTTAATCCTAACTCTAATTTTCCCTGAAATCATACAGCCTGTTTAAAGATAATGAGATTGCATTGTTCTGGTCTGCAGGGCAGTTGAAAAATTCTGAATCAATGATGCAGGTCATATTCCAAAATCTCAAATAATGTCACCTGTCTGTATTTAGCACCATCCTCTCATCGTGATTTTAAACATCCCTTCACCACTTAATCTTCACAGGTCTTAGGTATAAAAGTGAGACCAGACCATAATTTTCTGGCCTTATCTTCAATAAAATCAAATCAATCAAATAACAATTTTCACTGCAACAAGATTTTTTTGGTCTACAAGCATTTCAAAGGGCTTAGCAAGACTTGCTAGGGCATCCCTACCTTTTAAGAAAAGAGGAAATGAAGTTAGTAGATACGTAAGTACGCTAGACTCATAGTAAGTCAGAGGCAAAGGATAGAACAGAATCTAGATTTTTCCATATTTCAGTCCTCTTATTTTCAGAAAATAAACATTCTCTGTCTCTGTCTTTTCTGTTGTGTCTTTTCATGTCACATGTATTGATGAACATTGCACAACCTGAGTATGACAGCCCTGCTTTTAGAGAGACAGATATCAAGTGCTACTTTATATTACTGGCAGAATTTATCAAAATATCTCTTCTTATAAAGTGGAAAAAAGTGGGTAATTTTTAAAGCAACTAACTTCCTGTGCATGGAATCTTATGCTGTCACTTAATGATGGGTGCTTGAAGGTACAGTCCAGTGAAAGCCACAGAGCATTCATAAGCTCTATCTTCTAACTACAAAAGCAGCCTTAAAGAAATACATTTCTTCCACTTTACTTATACCAATTAACTTTGGGAAAGAAAAATCAAACTTGAAGTTCCTATAGTCCTACCACAAAAGTGCAAGGGGAGAAAACAGGTACAGGAAATTAATTTGAATTAGTCAGATCTCACAACTCCTGTGAGACCTGATTTCAAGCATGCAGAACTGCAGAATACTTTCCCAGATGACTTCAATGAAAGATGAAGATAGCCCTTGAGAAAATTAGATCCAAAGAGAACACTCTTTACATACAGACCTTAAGGAATAATTTCTTATTTCTTTAAGAAAAATACATCCTTCTGCCATGTACATAATTTTTGAAGCAATGTCATATAGCATATTTAAGTCAGAAAGCACAAAAGATTATTGACCTAGTTAACGAAATCCATAGATATCTCCATACCAATGTTGTGCTACACAGGTAAGACCAAGCAAGGACAGTAGAGAATCCATTTTGCATCACAACACATAACCACAAAGCACTGGCAAATGTGTTCCTTTCCCTTGGTTTAAGAAAAGCAACTCTATTCATTAACAGCTTTTCACTTAGTATGACTTGTGTGTATTACACTCAAACACTCAGCTGTCATATGAAATGATGGGAGCTGACAGTTTGGAATTTGAAAGGTTTGACTCCTTTTGAATGTACCAAATGAACAAGTGCTGTCTAATTTTTGTTGAACTGAGCCCAACAAAAATCCCCTACAAGGATGCAAGATTTTATTATACCTTTTCAAGTTTAATATGCACAGTGAATATTCAGAGCTTTTCAGCTAGACACTCAGTTAATTCCATGACTAAGAAAGATGTCATTAGGTAGGCTTCAGGCAACAGTGAGCTACAAATGGAATTCCTTCCTTATTTTCTGAAACTCAGAGTTTATGATCCATATCCAATGATGAATGGTCTATAAACTCTCTTATGGTCTTTAATTGCATAAACTTTACATTATAGACCTACATTAGCTTGTGAACATTTTTTTTGCTACAAGATGTAAAAAAACAGTAAAAACAGAAGTTCCCTCAGCTCTTACACAAAGAGTATGCAATTCTTCAGTATAATTTGTTCAGTACTTATGTTCTTTGTTTGAAATTGTACTTTTCTACAAATGCAGAGAAATAAGACTTTACTTTTTAAATCTTAAAAGTTTACATTTTTTAATGCTTAGTTCCTGAAACTCGTGCTGTCTAGTTAGCACTCTGTGTTCTATCAGCATGAATTGGTCCTAACCCTGTCAAACTATTTTGCCTTCTAGCTGCTGCTTGTATTAATAAATGGCTCCCTATACCCTAAAAGCAGCATGCATGCTTCCTGAGCAGTGCACTCCTCCACTGGCTTCTGCTGACATTTTGACTTGTTTTAGAAAGCATTAAATAAATAAGGAATAAAAGTTGACATAACAAATTTGATAAGTGTTATAGAGAAAAGAGCCTCAGATAGATTGCCCATATATACCCTCTATGAAGATAAAACACAACCACCTAGAATTTGAATTTTGAACTGCAATTTATATGAAAACAAAAAGAGACTTGTCAACACAGGTTATTAGTAGAACTACAGGCTTTGTCTCCTAAAGTGATGCATGTTTTGCTGTCCACTAGCATGGCAAGTAGTTGAGCTGAGTGCTATACATCAATTCCATCTCCTACTATAAGGAATACAGACAACGCTGCTTCGATCCTTGGCTCAACCACTAATCAAGCAAGAAGGTGTTAGGAAAAAAAAAAAAAAAATCAGAATTGAAATAACTACATTTGGTACTGCAGATGCTTTCAGCCTGGAGAAGAGAAGGTCCTGAGGAGCCCTTTAACACAGCCCTCCAGTACCTAAAGAAGGCTACAAGAAAGACGGAGAGGGACTTAATACAGGACATACAGTGATAGGACAAGGGGGAACAGCTTTGAAATGAATTTTTGAATGAAGATTTTTAGACAAACGTAATGGTATCAGGAAATTAATTGTATGACTTGTAATGATGTTATTTGTTTTGCTTCAACAAATAAAATCAACATAAACCACAGTTATTGAAATTAAACAGAACCATCTCATACAGGGAAAGGGCTGCTAAGAGGGTTTTTTTCCTGTCATGTTTTGCAATTCTGCTTAGTCTGACTAACAGCATATTTTTTATTCCACATCCATTACCAAATAATGGCATCCCTAGCAAATATCTTTGAGATTCACATAATTCTGAGTTTTGCAATAATTTTGCAAAAGAAGTTGTTATTTAAACTTTAATAACTAAAAAAACATAATCAATTTTACTCCTATATATACTTTCATCATACTGTGCTAATGGGTATTAAGCAGGCCAAATAAACAAACTCCATCTCACAAGAGATCTCTTCAGTATCAACCATCATAATATTAGTATGTATGGCAGTAAAAACACGCTTGGAGTATTATTTGAAATAAACATGCCTCAGTACTGGACAGAAAACAAGCCTGTTGCACTCATGGTTTAATTCTTATATTGCATTAGAAAATTTGAATGTTTTGGTCAACTAAAAAATAATTTCAACATTTTCAGCATGTTAACCAATTGTTATTTGCAACTCTGACTTAATCTTCACCTAAAGGATCACACACTCTGTTTTTATGACTGGTTATTGACTGTCCTATTAAATTTCTTCCAATAAAAGTGTTTTTAAATACTTTTATATGAATGTATGCATTTTAACAATTCTTGATTTCTCTTTTCAGTATTTAGTAAATGGAGATGGCTTGCCTGCTAAATCATTTTCATTTAGTTAATCACTTTCTTTAATTAAATGATCTCCAATGATTCAGGAAATGAAGATGTGTAATAAACTTAAGGAAATTGAACAGTCAATAACTGGGATAGATGACAGCAGTTAACTACTGTATGGGGAGTTAAAAATTCCCATGCTCTATCTAATTGTACGCCCCCAGCCGCTTTCTCTTCTAACACAGAGAGAATCTATGACGTGTTGAGTATGAATAGGTCCGTAAAAGCAGCTGCATTTTGGGCATCTCTCACCCATGGTAGGCTAAAGTAGAATTAGGATGAAATTATTACTGTAGAATTTCTTCTGTGCTGCTCTGAAACCCTTCCCTGCATGCCCTATTTATAAACATAGGGTCATGAGGGGGTATTCCGATTCCCACATTCCCATCCTAAATTGCTGTCGCCATCCACATCCTTTCTCCAGAAAAGAGGAGGGCTACTGAAGCACTGTACTGCAGGATTTCCTGTAGACCACGTAGAGTATGGAAGGAATTGGAAGAAGATGAAAGAATAACATCAGTGGAACACGAGGGAACTACTCCAGGTCTCCCAGGCATTTCCACAAAATGTCATAAATCAAACAAATGTAAACGATTGGAAGGAACATGCTTTAGTCAAGGAGCTATTTAGGAATAAAGTGTCACACATTTTCCTATACATGCTTGTACAGACTCCAGCCTGGGACCAATCCTATTTTCTCATGATTTCTATTTTGGAAAATAACAATACAAAATTGAATAGACACTTGTGTTCAAATGTACTTTATGCTAATGACTTCTCAATGTTTTGCACAGTTGCGTGACATTAAAACAAATTATTTCATTCCTAATATAATGTATTTCTAGTAGGACCAATAGTAGGCTTTCCACAGACTATTCTATGTTTGCAGTAAAACACAAGGCTTATGAAAGTAATTTCCTTTTAGTTTCTTTTCTAAATTTTAAGTTCCTAATATTCTCTAGACAAGATTGAGTTTACCAGTTCTTTCATTCCTTTCTGCTTTGACAATGTCTGCCTGTTATAGATAGGCAAATAATATAAAAGAAATTAAATTATAATTGTTAAAAATGTCAAATATTGCCATTTATGCAACTAATATTTACTATATACTGGCAGAGTTGTGATTGTATTAAAGAAATTAATTCCTGGTAACAAATAGAAGAACAAGTGATCTTCAATGTTATCTTTACCATAGATAAATTTGTTGATTAAGTAATCCTTTGTATGAGCAAATCATTCATTTAATTACTATATATGTCTAAAAGACACCACTACACTGCTTCAGGAATTCCAGAGTTCCTAAATAGTATAGAAATCTGCCTAGAACTCAGATGTCCTTTTCCTTCCTGAACACCATTCAGAGTTACATTCTCACAGGAGATACAAGATGAAGGCAGTAGCCAGTTGTAAAATTGCCAGAGAAGTATTATCTTACACTGAGAAGGGCCAATTCATTAAATTGAATAATTAATTAAAGGCTTAAGATCTATACAGCATGTATCAAGACCTAAAAAATAATAACAGTATAAATTGCTTGTTTTCCAAGGCAAAATATTTTTTCTTGTGGAACCATTAAAATATAGGAAATGTGAAAATGTAGAACAGTTCAGTGTTCCAAAGCCTATTTTTGATCTAATTGGACACTGAAACAGATGTTGAAACACTGACATTTCTTACTAATCCACATTTCAAATACACTTAACAGATAAAAGAGTAACAGCAAGACAACTCCACCTCGATGGTCTCTTTCCCCTTTTTCCATCAAGAGTACTCAGAGAGGACATTCTGTGTGCACACACTGCTGCAGAAGAAAGGCCATCCCTCCATGCCAAGCTAACACACGAGTGTTTAATCTGGGCTTATAAAAAATACAGCCCTTTCAATAGTTATAATTGAAAAAATTAAAATTCCATATTTCTTCTGTTTTCATCTCTATACTATTTTTCTTAAGCAATGCAGTGTAACTGCTTACGCCAATGAACAGGCTCTGGCCTCCTCAGCTTCTATGCTTAGACCTGAAAAGATCTGGGAGTAATTTGGCTTCATTTTGGATATCCTGTTAAGGGATTAAAAATGGATCAACTCCCCAGTTGCCTCGCTGCTTTTATGCGCTCTTCATAAAAGGTTTCAAAAGTAGAAGAACAGTATATTTGTTATTTCTGGCTCCGTTAAACACAATAGTAATGAGCATTAGCTATTTAGCTCTTAAAAAGCATGCAAAACACAATATGCTTATGATGTATGGCACTTTAAACATATGCTTACAGCTATACACTGCCACCTAATCACCTGCATGAGAGCACTGGCACAGAATGCCAAGATTATACAGCCATGCTTCCAAATGGCCCCTAAGTTGTATAAAGTTGTCTACTCCCTAGCAAATATTGTGATTTGAAAACTCTTCAAGTATTACATTGTGAAAAGAATAATTTTCAAGAAAAGAAGATGGATTGTAGAGGAACAACCTGTGTCTAAGGTTGCACATACAAAATAAAGCTGTTTTCCAAAGGATACAAAAAAGAAATAAAAAATGAGTGCCCAATGGCACATTCACTTGGCAATTTTATTTCTGTATAAAAGCTGCTATTAATTACAAACTAGTTTTTATGCAATTCTGCTTTCTTTAAATGTGGAGTGAATTCTCCCCATAAACTAATGAACTGAAGTGAAGCCAAATAGAGACCAGCTGGCTGAATTGCTAAGTAATTTTATCCACATGATTGACTTTATGATCCTTTCACTACAGTAACTAGTCTTTATTCTTACAATCATCATCAACCATAATTCCAGAGGGAGAGATGATTAAAAATCAAGAGAATAGAGAGGAGAGGTTTGTTTGATGTGGCACAGTGCATTCTTGCACACACTTCTTCTGTATAATAGGTGCAGAATTACAGGTCTTTATAGCCTCCAAAGCAGTGCACTGAATAGCTGCCTCAAAGACATAATAAGCAACCAATGCCTAAATAATCATTACAGATACTCCATTAACAGCATCTATCTGTGTGGCTTTTAACCATACAAATTGTTTTTTGACAGCTTGTAACCTTTCTGAACAGTTTCCTTTGGGCATTACACCACATTCAGATCTAATTTTAACTTTTGCTTTGTCTATAATTTATTACTTTCTTTGGAGACACATAATGTATTTCAGTGGAATGGATAAATTCAAATAAAAGACTTAAAAAAAAATCAATTGCTGTTTTAATCTATTAAATCCTTGCTCTCTAGGAGAGAACTAAAATCTGATGAAACATAACAGGGGAAAAAGGCTAAATGGTCTAGAATTCCTGAGGGTATCTGTTTTACAACAAGCAATATTTTTTTCCTCAAATTATTTAAAATAGGGCATAACCAACTGAAAAAAAAGAATAAAAGTAAAAACATATATAAATAAAACATAAATCCTTTAAGGCTGTTCCTAAGAGCCACAGACTTTAAATGACATAATAAATAACATGTTATAAAATAGTTTAATGATGTATTGCAATGGGATAAAGAGCTAAGAAAGATGTACAATTGTATTTTTTTTTCCAATGAGAGATCATAATTACAAATCAGTAAAGATAAGTGACTTATGAAGAGCTAGAGGGCAAGCATGATTTTCAGAAACTGGTGGAAATGTGTAAAATGAATGTAGGGAATGATGTAACAGTATTAGGTGATTTGTATTGGCTGTCATGGCCATTATCTCACTTCTGGGGACACCATTTTCAGGAATAATGTCCAGTAAATCAATATGTAGTAGCAATCAACATAGCAATACCACAGTTCTGGCAGCCAAAACTTCTGATTTCTTTCAAGACATTCATCTCTTTTTCAGCAGATTCAAGTACTTTTCCCAAAGTTTTCAAACCTATGTAGCTGGTCCAATTGACGGAAGAGTGATTTGAAGTAACTGCTGACAAAGGTTCCTGTTCTTCACAGATGGTATGCGGTGGCTAGTCACATCAAAATTAACCATCATAATTGAAAAAAGTGTAAATCAGATAGGCATAAAAATCTACTACTTAGAATCAAGTTTTTTCCCATCTCCTGAATCTTAAAATGGGTCACTAAATCTAGCACAGTTTTCATAAATGACAGGGAAGGCAGAGTAAATCTTCAAATATAATGTGGAAATATCCCTCTCAGTATGAACTTAATTCATCATGCTAAACTCAGTGAAGGTAAAATCAGCATAAAATTAGAATGAGGCTGTTATGAATCTAGGAGATTCATGTCTAAATTGCATCTTACAACTCAGATATACTGAAGCTTGTATATATGAGGAGCTGGAAAAAAAAAGGCATACTTCTTGGTTATATAAAAGATAATCAATAAGCAGATTTTTAGTATAAATGTTGATAGGGAAAAGAAGTGTCAACAGAAGAAATTATTAGAAAAGGGTAATGAAAGAGTGAAATATAAAGATCTCAAAAATTATAAGTATGAGAAAATCTCAACCATTCAGTTATTTTTTGAGCTTCATTCAGCATCATATCAATGCTCAAGACTGTTTCATTAGTTTGGGGTTTTGTTGGGGTTTTTTTGTGTTTAGGACGGGGCTATTTTAATTTGCTATCAAGAACATTACTTGTAAATTATGATACTGAAGGCAGAAAGGTCACAGTCAGAATACTTTGACAGATTCTAAAAGATTTAAAGATTTCTTTTTGCTCAGTTGATAGATACTTAACACCTCAACACACCCAATGCACAGCTGCTACAAGAATCATGGGCCAAACAGTAAAATGAGCTCTCTGTAATTTGATAAGTCAGTGTCAACCTGATGAAAACAATGAAAACATCCCTGTCTTAGGTATCTTAAAATTTGGGGATGGGAGGGCTGGGGATGGGGGAAGGGAAGCAGGACTCGTTAAATTCTGACCCATTTAATTACATAAGACAGTTCTAACGACTGTAGACTTGTTCTAATTGACTTGCTCACCAATTTAGAGTACCATATTATACACCATTCATCATTATCACCAACAGTAGTTAAGGACGTTACGAAGTTGTCAGTATAACACAATTATCTCTCAAATATTTCTTCTTCTAGTCCTTTCCCAATCTTTCAACCTTGTCATGAAAGCATACCCATCTGTGTGAGCATTTAATTCCATGAGATATTGCAGTGATATAATCTGTCTGAGAAGCAACAAAATTGAAGAAAGGCTGTGTAAACCAATATTCTATCTGATGGGAATTAATAGAAAGCAGTATTCTGAGATGCTACCATATGGAAGCATTGCATTTGTGGCACATAAAGCAATCACAGAATGAAATGACCATTTGAGAATATGGATTTAAATTTTTTAAAAAATGAGGCTGAGGTGGGGTGGAGTAAGTAATTGTAAGTGCTCTTAATTTATTTACTTCTATATTTGTCTGGTTTGAGCACAATTATCTGGTTTTCTTCAGTAAAGAAGGATCAATCTTTTGGATTGTTAATGCAGTCAGATGTTATGAGAACATTCAAAATTGTATTATCCATGTCCTCTTGCACAGAGCTACTCCCCAGTGAATCAGTCCATTGCTGCAAGACCTTGTATTTGTCCTTGCTGCTGTCAGCCCATTTCTTCAAGTCTGCTTAGGTCCTCCTTGATGGAAAGATTCCCATTGACTTTAATAACCAGTCCCCAGTCTAGGGCCATTGCAAACTTGAGAGTGAGGTCCATCTGTCCATCTCAGCTCAGTGATAAAGAGGATGGGTGTCAGTGTAGGCCCCTGAATATCCCTGTCACAGACACCCAGGAAGACAACCTGAAACCACCACTTCCATACCAAATCATCCAACTGGTATTGTAAATAATTAGTTGGTCACTCATCCAGACTGTAAAATCCTAATATGGGTACAAGAATATTGTGAGGACAGCACCAAAAGCCTTGCTAAATTTAATGACATTCACATTTCTCCCCTCATCCAGAAATCCAGTGTTTTGATCATAGAGTCACTCAGATTCATCAGACATGATCAACACTTTGTAAAGGCATGTTGTTAGTTACCTTCTCCTTTATCACCAGACACATTCTTTGGGAGACTCCATGGTTTTCTTGTGAATCACTGTGAGGCTGACTGGTCTGCACTTTTTGGTATTCCTTGAAGATGAATACAACATTCGCTTTCTTCCAGTTGTCAGGGACCTCCATAGATTTCCACAACTTTTAAAATATGACAGAAAGTGACTCTGCAAGGACACCAGAGAATGCTCTCAGCATGCTCTCAGTGATAGGAAACCTATCAGGTTCCACAGTCTTACAAGGGTCATCCTCTCTAAAGTAATTCCTGAATCCATTGTCATACATCGTGGGAGTTCAGGTGCTCCTCAACCCCCTTTTCTAAACAGGAATGTGGGACACCTGGGTCATGAAGATTGGTGTAAAGAAGACAATAAATAACTCAGATTTTTTCTGTGTTTGTTGTCACTGGATAACCTGCCCCATTCAGCAACAGGCACACATTTTCATTGTAAAGCATTTTACTACTAAGGTAGCCATGTATTTTTGTCCTGACTCATTGACAGCAATAATCAGGGCCTCAGGAGTGCAAACACATCCCTTCTCCTCCAAATATTATTTTCTTAACAACTGGGGGAAAAATGGGGAAAATATAATGATGATGATGATGATGATGATGATGATGATAATAATAATAATAATAATAATCTTCCTTGTATCAAATGATTCTGGTAAAGTATTGAAGTTAACTTCTGCCCTTATGAGAATCACATGCAGGTCTGGAGTGCTCAGCACAAGAAAGATATGGACCTGATTGAGTAGGTCCAAAGGAGGGCCATGAGGATGATCAGAGAACTGAAGCACCTTCTTTCAAAGACAGGCTGACAGAGCTGGGGTCGTTCAGCCTGGAGAAGGCTCCAAGGATACCTTACAGCACCTTCCAGTACCTTAAGGGGGCTTATAAAAAAGAGGGATAGGGACGTTTTTACACAGGCAAATAGTAACAGGACAAGGGGCAGAGATTTTGAACTAAAAGAGGAGACATGCAGATTAGATGTCAGGAGGACACTCTTTACTCACAGGGTGGTGAGGCACTGGTACAGCTTGCCCAGAGTAGTTGTTAGTATCCCATCCCTGGAAGTTTTCAAAGGTGGGTTGGATGGTGGCCTTAGCAACCTGTTCTAGGAATGTCATCCCTGCTCAGGGCAGGGGGCTTGGAATGAGATTTCTTTGAGGTCTCTTCCAACGCAAACCATTCTACAATTCTGTGATTCTGCTTTCAAGTTAGTGTATCCTATGGACACTAAGAGGCAGGAGCTGGCATGGTCCTGATTCAGTTCTGTATCTAAACTGAAGTTCTTTGATGACAATGGTGGCGCTCAGAATTATTGAAATATGTCTTAAAGAGATCTGAAAATAGCTGGAACACTGTTTGACCAGAGCCCAGTAATCTCCAGACCGTTAAGTTTTTGTTTCATTTTCTTCTAAATATTTTACTGAGGAGGGTGATTGCCAATATATCTGAATGGTTAGCAACCCTTACTGTGAAGAAGGAACTGTTTACTTAAATTTTAGCCAGTAAGCCAAATCACACAAAGAAGAAAAGAAAAATTTTGTATATAACTGTTATTTCATTCCAGGTAACACTTAGCTTTGTTTTAAGACAAACTATATTTCAATGTGACCACAGCAGCCAAATAATGAATAAATTTTTCTTTGATAAAACGAGCCACTTCCCATATATTACAAAGAGAAGTTACTGTTGCAAATGCAGAACAAATGCTGAGCTCATTTTAGCTCTGATTAAAAGTCAGTCTGGATGCCAAAACAGTGATGAATGGCATGATTTCTCCATTCCTTCTCTGCTATATGTGATTTTCTGTTGGCACACTACTCACTAATTAAAATGGCTGTAATACACTCAAACTAAATTACCTAAAAAAAATAATTGAGATATACTAACTTTATACATTTTATCATGTATTTGTGTACATGTGCATATAAATATTGTAGCCTGGCTTCTCAAATGATGGAAAACACCAGTCTTCCACTGAAGTATGAAAGCCTACATCAGTAAAATATCTGGCCCCATTTTTCCTAGACACACAATATTTACATATTTGTATGTGTTTATCTCCTAATCACTGCAATTTCAAAAGATTTATTGACAACAGATAGACAGCTAACTGTGTCAACACAATCAGATTTCAGTTTTCAAGAGTCAAATACTTACACCTACAATATAGATCTAAATATGTTTGGAAAATTCAGATTTCAGGAGTAATACCATGTGTTCAGGAATAATTTCTTCATGGAAAGGGTTGTCAAACATTGGAATGGTCTTCCCAGGGAAGCGGTGGAGTCACCATTCCTGGAGGTGTTTGAGAAATGATTGGATGTGGCACTTAGTGCAATGGCTTTATTCACAAGGTCATGTTCAGTCAAAGGCTGGACTAGATGTTAGAGGTCTTTTGCAACATTAATGTTCTGATGATTCTATTTGGAAGCTGAATATAGGACTCATGGATATTTGGTACCAGCATTATATTATAAAATACCTCATATATTTCAAGCTCATCCTAGAATAAGGTCTGTGTAATTTCTTTGTAATTTCTTTCTGACAACTCTTCTGATTTTATATCCTATCCAGTGGACTGTAATATGCTTAAGTTGAAATTATTTAAAACAAAGCAGACACAAATTCATTTTACTATTCTTCTTCTGAAAGTTTTCTGGGAATTTTCCAGACAAAAGGGGAAGAATTAAACATAGGACAAAAATAGTCACATACAGATTACCTTGAGTTTTCTCTACACATAGTTTTCATTTTAAAAAATAAAATTAGATGACTGTTAGGTCATCTAGAGGACAGTAAATTAAAGAGTGAATAAACAAAGTCTTTCACAATAAAGGAAATGATGGAACACAGATTTTCTCAGTATAACAAGGTATGGGATCTGGCCTCAGAACTTCACCACAATAGACTAAATTAAGAATAGCAGAGAACAAGTTAGAATCATACATGGTTAGGAAAAAAGGTTTTGTTTATAAACCATAAAAAGAGGTATGCTATCAGTTGGAACACTTCAATATTTTGAGATCAGTTTAAACAAACTTTCTCTCAAAAAGCTTTTCCTTTCTCCATATGTCAACAACATATGTCTTTTAAGACCAGTTTATTGTCACTTTAACCTAAATGAATTTCTCCTCCACACACAGGGCAAGTAAAACAAAATCTTAGGGATCTTTAAAACTGAAATAGATGAGACGAAATGTATACTGGATTGCACTTGTATACTGGAGCAGAAGATGTGCAATCCTAATCTTGATTGCAATTTGACTTAATCTTCAGTTTCTTTAAAAATAAATGCAAATAAATAGACTTAGCTTCAAAAACCCAAAAGCAACTAAAAATAAAAAAAAAAAAAAAAAAAAAAACACAGAAAAAACCCCCACACAGCAAAATCCAACCAAACAAAAATGGAACACTTTTAGAAGTCAATTTATTTCCTCCCATTCCCATTGAAGGCTATCAGAGTACAACCACACATTCAGGCTTTTGCCACAGTACTTTTGCAGAATTACAATTAGTAAGTAGTGATTTTTAATTCATTTAATTCTACTTTCTACAGATATCCCACCTTCTGAATTTGGCTAGTAAAATAATTTCTTCACTTCATCATTTAATTCCTAACTTCTCTGACCCAAAAGCACTGTCTCTTCTTTTATTTGTTATCATTTGTTAAATTATAACAAATAAAATTTTAATCCTGGTGTTTACTAGAACCTAACTGCCCTCAAGCCACTATTCACAATAAATAAAAAAAATAGAGAAGAGCAGAAAAAACTGCAGCAAGCAGGTAGGTTCAGTAGCCTACAGGCCATAGGTGGATTTCAGCATATTTACCTTCGTTTGACTTAAACATTTGGACTGATTTCTAAATGTAGTTCCAAAGTGAATGTTCAACTTAAGACAGCCCAACTGCACTTGAAATTTTATGATTTTAGAAAATAATAAAAGAAAATGCTTCCAAAACAGAGAGAAGAATACTGAGAATGGTAACCCACAATCAAACAACACTATAGTGAACCATGGTCCAGTTTCATGTAATTTGTCAATAACCTGCTTTGCTATTATAGATGGGTAAATTCTCCATGGACCCCAAGACCTTTGGGAATGTATGAAATCAATCCTTTTTCTTCCTTCTTTTTTTTTTTAACTCACAATTTTATAAAACTACTTACAGACTTTCTACCCTTTTAAATATCCCCTATCAGTGGGCCAATTTCAGACTTGCAACAATTGCTAACAAAACTCTGCACTTAGCAGTTAAGAGAATTTACACGTTAACCAGAAACCATCTGTAAATACATGTAAAAATCACTGAGGCTGCTCAGATTAAGAAAGATTATTTTGAATTTTATCTGAAAACTCAAAAGACACCTACAGAATACAATGAGCTGAAGTTATACTTTAAAATTGTATAAAAAGCATATATTCAAATTTTTATAAGATAAGCAATAGTGACAACATGATAAAAGTAAAGGTAGGATGCATATAAGAATCAACCACAGCCAGAAATGCAAACAACTTCTCTTGCTATACCTGAATAGAATCTGGGAATTTGGTCCAAAACACTTATTGTAAAAGATAATTATATTTACCATGGGGAAAAATATAATGAAGCTCTCTCCCCAAACAAGTTTTTAAATTCCCCAAATCAGTTAAAATAATAGGATAATTTGTGAAGGCATGTATGTTACAAAATTGAATGGCATGGAAATTGTGGCTTATATGTTTCCCAAATGCTTCTAAACTTAAAACTCTCTCAAAAGTAAATTATGTTTAGGGCATGCTGACAGCTGTGTTGATCCCAGTGACATAGTCTTAGAATTGGGAGCAAGATGGCCATCAGTGGCTTCATGCAAACTGAGTGTGAAGCTTGATGTATGATGAGGTAAGAGGACCAACACTGGAAGCGGCCTCCTAGAGAAGGTTGGTGCCCCCAGACTGTCCCAGGCAGAGAGGGATTCCGATAATGCCCGCAATAACACACTTTAATTTTTGGTCAGCCCTCAAGTGGTCAAGCAGTTGCACTGGGTGATCATTGCAGATCCCCTGCCACTGAAAACACTCTATTCTATTCCAGAAACAGCACCTCTGCAGAGCTAAGCTCTCGTTACTGGATCCACTCCTTGTGTCCTGTGTCCATCCCTTCACACAGGGACTTGAGCTTACTCGTTCCTTAAGGACACAGATGCACTTTTGGAAAGGACAGTCAGAACACGTGATGGCATTCAGTGGGACCATCTGTTGACAGGCTGAGGGTCCTGAGCCACACCTTCAAGTGATTGGCACCATTGGTGTACTCTGAAACCCAGCAGACCTTAACCTATACTTTACAAGTAGAAAACTTGGTCTTCACTGATCTCAGAATTACTGAAATTCTATAGCCTCAATCATGCAGAAGCAGATATTTTTGGCTGCCAGATCCTCCTGAATCTAACAGAAGCTGAAGCCCAGCTAGCCCTGAACTGTACTTGCCTTTTGCAGCTTCAGGTTCAGCGTTGTGTTGATAGAGTCCAAGGTAAAGATCATTCTGAGATACATTTTTGTTTACACTATATTGTCAAATTTACATGCATCCTTTGCTGATTTTCAAGCTCAGCACCTTTACTATCTGCAATGTAAACATGTTTACAACTGTGTAAACAAGTATATGAATGGACCTAACAACTACAGCTCAAGCACTGCAAACACACACAAAACTCTTTAGTGGAGGGATGTCTCCAGTGTACCTGCACTGCTGTGAAGTTTGTTTAAGTACCATTTGACTTCACTGCAAGAAGAGTTATCTAGCAAAGTGGCTACACTGATGTACAAGATCTAACATCTCAGGATGCAAAAGAAAAAGACCATTCAGTGCCTAAACTAGCTGAAGTTTATATCCAACTTACAGCCTTTAATTGAAAAAGTAGAGAAAACTACCGGAAACTTACGAACAGAAATGCCAATTCCTTTCTTTTTTATCTTTTCAAGGTCTTCTATTTTACTACATGAAAATACAACCTGCCTTCCTGCAATTATATAACAAATTCTACTTGAATGCAGTAAGCATCACATTCCCACAATGATTGATGACAGATGTCCAATCATGTTCTTGTTACTGGGTGGGATCAGCAAAGCAGTTGCCAAAGGCCATAGGCAAAACCAAAGGAAAGAACAATGCAAATTCACAATTAGGGAGTCTCTGGGGTGTGGGAGGAGAAAGATTTGGGCATCTGCAGATTATTGCAAACCTGGTTTTATTTTGGAGACAAAAAATGCCTTATGCACTTTCAAGCTCCTGACCAATTTTTTGTCCCATAACTATTCTTTAGAACTCATAGGTCACTGTATCAACTGTCATATGTTTCCCACACTAGACAGCCTGGACCTTTTCCATCAGCTGCAAGAAATTTTCAACATATCTGGTATAGGCTTTTGTCATCAGCCTCTATGAGCCTCTGTGCATAATGACTATCAATTCTCTCCATTGGCTGCTATGCTCTTTTCAGACCCTAGTGAATCTCTCTTAGCAACTACAGCAGCCTTTCACAATACATAATTAAATTAACATTTATAGAGAGCATAAACCCTGTAACAAAGAGGAAGTTTTAGTTAGCCCTTCCCTATTTTTTCCTCACTCCTTTATGTGACGCTGTAGGAGAGACTGATCTGACTAAACACTAATCAGGAAAAAAAAAAGCAAAACATCACTTCAATCAGTTTCAAAAATGGCTGATTTTATACAGAAATAAAATACTGAAGAAAAAGCAGAATGCACCTAGAATGAGTGCCTAAGGTTAGGTCAGGGTGCTTTTTCTTTTCACAATCATTGCAGATCCTTCCATCTCAAAATTCTAGCTGCACTATAGCCTCAGGCTGTGATTCCACAACAGTTAACATCAACCTGAAATGTCACCCTTGGAGTCCTTCTCCCTTGCTCTGTTTCAGGAAATAAACTAGCAGGAGACTGTCCTTATAAGAGAAAACAAGACAAGTCAAAAACATTTGCTGATTTTCCCTGCCTGAGCTAGCTCATCACAAGATCAGATGAGCATCAGTGTCAACAGAGCAGATTAAGGGAAGGAGCTGCATCACAATCCTGGGGCCAAGGCAGGCAGGACCACAAAAGTGCTGACACAGCTTGGCTTCAGATGCATCAGAAGTGCTGCTGCTTGTTTTTTTTTTTTTTTTTTTGTTAGAAATCTTATATTGTCACTTCACTGAAGACCTAGTCTGCTTTAGACTCTGACACCTGCATAACTCTGAAGATACCTCAGGGGTATCATCACAAAGCTCTTGGTGAGGTCTAAAAAAACTGTCTTTGTTGGTTGGTGATAAAATTTAGGTGTACCAATATAAACTGAAAAGAACTTAGAGAAAAATATAATCAAGAACTACTTTGCAAATGAAAAAGCATTTTCACAGCTGAATTTAAAACTGCATACATAAATACACTAAATGGCTATTTACAGAAAAATTTATAAAAGAAATGTAATTTTCTCTATGACCAAGTTAAAAATATATAGGTAGTCATTGATGCTGTGACTAAAATAATGTTTTATCAAAAGAGATATAAACAGGAACGAAGAAAAAATGGAATTGAGTAAAAATCGGAATTATTCTCTTCATAGAAGAATAATAGCTAAAAGATGAATAAACTAAATATTGATAGCATTCTTTTAAAAAGATACATATTCTTAAGAATAAACAATTTAATATTTTACACGTCTGTGAAGCGATACTGGGTTTTTGCATCAAAATTATAAAAGAAAGCTGACTTTTAACAATAAATGGTGAGATTTTTAACAACCACCTACCTTTGCCTAACATACAGTAAAGAAAATGTCTACCTTGGGTAGTTTTCTAATGATGATGAGGGAATAATTATTCTGCTTCACTGTCATGATTCAAATCTCAGAGCTCAGGTAAAGATTTAAATTAATTTAGGTTACCTTTTAGTTACATTTAAAATAATACACCTAGTAATTAAGATAACAAACCACTGCAGAATTACATAGAGAATGTGATTCCTTTTGTTTAAGCCTTTAGCACTATACAGAAAAAAGCTGGCATTGAAGACTTCTATAGAACAATCCCAAAATGCATCTGTTTTGATATTGCAGATTTATTTACACAAAATATAGGTTATTCACTAGAAAAAAATTGGACATAATCAACCTCTGAAGGTTTTAATGCTAAAGAAAAACATTTATAAAGAGTTTACATAATAAAAAAAAAAGACAAGGGTAGACAATTGGAATGCTTCAGATGTTTACATATCCCTACATACATAAGCTGTTACACATGAATTGACTGTATCTCTGAAGAAGTAGCTCAGAATACCAACCAAGAAAGACAGTAGTAAGAAGGAGGGGGGAAGCCACACTCTATGAAAAACACATGTTAATTTTACAATACTGATCTCAAATTGGTCTAAGAAAACATAAACGGAAAGTAGATCATAATCTTGAGAATAATTTATTAACTTAATTATCTAAAAAACTAAATTCCAAACTCCAAAGAAACAAAGACATAAAAGTAGAAAATTATCACAAAGGTCTTCAAAGTCTCCTGGAGGGCAAAAAATTGAAACTACCTTACAAATTATCTATTTCTATGTTAAAAGCAAAATAAAACTAAAAATATTGACAATAAGGTAATTACCAGAAAGTGACCAATTACAGAAGAAAGAATAGAGCACTGGAAAACACTGACTTCAGACAGAGTAATACTTATGATTTCCTTAGGTAAATGTAGGTTTTGAATGCACATGTACTTCAGACAAAAGGCTTGATCAGAGCAAAGTCTGAGTCAACAGAGAATAAAGGTCTAATATTGTAAATTTCATGTTTAATATAAATAGATATATAGAAATATAGAACTATAAATATATAGGTGGGTTTATACCAAATGCTTAATAATTGAATGATATCCACTACAAAACCAACCTGAAGAAACATTTTGTTGACTTTATTTTAGCAACAACAGCTTTCCTCAGCAAAAGTGAAAATGACCCACTGTTCAAAGCAAAATGTAGGAACTTGTGGAAGAAAGAGATCTAAAGCAATAAAGCAGTCATACTTAACAGAAAACCTGTAATAATAAAGGTCCAAGACTGAAGGACCAAAAAGGCATGAACACATTCAGTAAATATGCAGCTGGAGCCTTGTTTTAACAAAAAAAATCCAAAAAGTTTAGCTCAAAAAAAACCCTAAAAAACCTCATTCAAAGCTATCCAGGTTGTGATCTTGCCAATATTCTGTTTCAATAAGTGGAAAGTCTTCCACGGTGGGATCAATATCCCACTGAATATGCTACAGGAGGATATTAATTTCAGAAATAATTTCCTGATATTGCTCGTTTGACTACTAAGTTTGCAGCTTAGTCCGCTTTATTTGCCCCTCTATTTCATGAGTTTTCTGCGTATAAATTAATTTTCAAATGTATCCAAACACTAAAACAACTTTCACATGCTGCTGATGTTTTTGTTAACAAGTTAAAAGAAACCGCATATAATTTCATAATCAAGCATAGAGTCTGGTTCTGTATTGTATTTTGGAGCTACATTCACTGTGATACTTCACTTTAAGAAAATTCACCAATTGAAAAAAATTGAAACTGAGCTCTTTACAGGGCTGCAAAATGACAAGATTATATTATTTTTTTCATTCAACAGTTTAAGGAAAGAGAAAGTTCCACATCATTATATCCCAGTCTTTTTTGCTACTTGTACAATTTATTATCATTTAAAAGTCTGAATATTTTTTAGGGTTTTGTTGATACAATGTGCTTAAATTCCAAAAGAGAACAGGTAAATTTTAATTTCAAAACAGCATTGTTTAAAACACAAACAAATCATCTGACTTAAAATAATTACTGCTGTGAAACATAGGCATTAAAATACACATATAATATTTAACACATGACAAACAATTAAGGATATAATAATAGCAATTGTACCATTTATTAAATAGTTGCAGTGACTCTGTAAACTGCTTTATTGATCATTGATAAGAACAAGTAGTTAATGCAATAAACTTAAACTTCTTAATTTTAAAAAAGTCAGATTTCTACTCTTTCTGAAAAATTTACTTCACAATAAAATACACTGATATCAGGGGTAGAAGAGTGAGAATTAATCCTCTGTGTCCCTTCCTTTCCTCTTATCCTCCTTATAAGCTTTTGTTTCAATATTGGTTATGAACAGCACTTGCCAGTTAATATCCAGGTTCCTTTATGCATAAAATGCACATGAATAATATAGTAAATAATTATTTAAATTTATCAGAAACTTCATATTTTTGCAGTGTTTCTTGAACATTATGAAATGTACTGTATTCACCCAGCTCAGCACATAAGTTGACAGACAAGTCCCCTCAGACTATACGCCTTCTAAGAAAATCTGCTTTCCTCTGTTAAATCTCAATACTGCACAACAGCAGAGGTGTTGTTCCATTTTTTTATTAGTTAAATATTCCAACTGATGGTTTGTAACCTCAAAAATTCTATTCTGTCACAGAAAAAGAAACTCAAATAAATTTAGTCTTCAGGTATTAGTTTCTCTCCAATATATTTCTTATTGGTTTTTTATACAGGAGCTTGTAGATAAATATATTACTCACCTGTTTCATGAAAGTAAGTAAAGAAAAAATGTAGTGGTCCTCATATAGATGCTTATGTTTTAAAGTATTCTGAATTATTTCAAAATCCAGAACCATGTTCTAGGACAATAGAAGCTTTTTTCATAAACAGAAGTTATATCAAAACATTTCATCATGTATATACCATTTAACTAATTAAAAATGTATTCAATAAATAGTCTTGCATGCATTATTCAAACGATGCAGTATGTTTACCTTCACTGCACAAAGGTCAAACAGAGAAAGTAAAGCATCTTTTTTTTTTTGTCACTTTATTTTACTAAGCTCATTAGTATTTAGCTAGAGCGCCGAGAAAAATATGTAGATTTCCCCTGAAGCTGTTTGACATGTTATCTTGCTTTAACCCGTTTTTCTTACCTTCAATTTCTTTCTTAATTTAGAAGGAGAAAACCTGCGATTTGCATGTTGCAGAATTTTCTAGCAAACCCAAGCAAACTGCATTTGATCTAGATTTCATTCTGGTTTTTCCTTACCTGACATGCAACAGGATTACTAAGCAAAAAACCCCATCTAAATAAACTTCTGATGAGATGACTGTCAGACTTACATTCTGCCAAGAAATCATTAAAGTGACCCAAATGACAGATGTCACAAACACATCAGCTCTTGCTTTTAAAGTATGTCTCTAGACCAAATTGGACTGAACATTTTAGCTAAGAGCAATTGATGAGAGCAGTAAGCAAATACCCAAGAAGTCCCTTAATGATGCGTTCAGAGATCTCCAAATTCAGTAAAATTTTGTTACTCTACTCATTTTTAGTTTCCTTAAGATAAGCTGTTTTGAATTCAACAGATATATTTGTTCTTGTTTTTCTTTATGGAGTCACAAAACAAAATTGGTTCATTTGGAACAAACACAATATTTCAAAAACATTGGGAAGATATTCTAAATCCTTAGAGTTATTCCTTGGGTACAATTCTTATCTGAGATTTGTTCCAAATCTCTCCTCTGCAAGGCAGGTGAGGATGTGGTCCATGTCACCTCAGATCTCTGAGACTCCACCACATGTCTAGAGGAAGAATTTTATGTGATGCAGGGTTCTCATCTAATTTATACTAATTCAGGGTTTTTTTTTTAACAAAGGCAAATTAAGAGGTCTCACTCATTAAGGGAGTACATATGTATCAAATCTCTTTTTTTGATTTTTTAAATGTAAACATCCAAGTTAAGCTGCCTCAAGCAGAGAAACATGGGCAGACTGAGCTGCCTGGAAATTCTTTTTGGAACAGGAATCTGGGCAAAGATGAAAAGGATCTGAGACCTCATTCACAGCATAAGGACTCCTTTCTTTCTTAAAAATCATACTGACATCCCTTCTTATTTTGTTGCAGTTTTACAAATTCTTAGAAAAACTTGCACACAAAGTTATCTGTATTTAGCAAATTCTGGTGTCTTCCCAAGAGGTGAGCTGAAATTTCACAAAATAGAATGGACTCTCCAAGTTCCATATTTCAGCTGCATGACATGACAGCATCTATTTAAGCCTCAGTTGCTAAAATGAAAAGGGTAAACACTCCCCAAAAAATAACTCTACAAATTCAAATTCTGTTAACTGAGTAGTCTTGATAATATCAGAAGCAACTTTTTGGCAATTTTCAGCAGATCCATCATTCGTTACAATATTCTTGCCCAGTTCTAATATTCAGCAGTGCTATATTCTCAGGCTTGCACTTACTTCTTAGTATCTTGATCATCAATAATTGCATGAAGAAGTGACAGTTTTACATGATATCCTGCATATCCAACTACAAGCTTTTATGCAGTTTATACATAAATGCTTCCAAATCTAGCTGTTAACATTAAAGTCTTGTTTAACCACTCTTTATCTTTGTTCTAGCTTCCGTATAATATCATGCCAATTATTTTAAAATAGTGTTTAACAAGTTATCTTCTGAATTCTATTTCAAACTGTTTAGTGTAGCTAATACACTGTGTCAAATAGTTAACAGAAGCTGCAGGTAACATGCTTGCCTTCTATATAAACTTAATGCCCTGCATTGGAAAGCAAAATAAAAATGTCCTTTTTTCCTAAAGAGAGCTTTATTTAGAAACTATTCTATACTCATAAATATGTACCTTAAAAAATGCAGAATTTATTCAATTTTCTTCATAGTCTGTGAGCTCCATATCTAGTCACTGGCCACTGTTGTTTATGGCTCTTGCTTGGCAGTAGCAGAACAAAGCTAGTTAGGGCTTCAGGATGGAAGGAGTGTTTTACTTTACGAGCAGTCCTTCCGCCTGTGGGGCCCTAATAATACCTGAGACCCTGAGTAGGATATAGCCCAATATTATTAGCAATTAATACCTTTTAAAAAATCCTTTCGTCCTGCCAGACTCAAAGGAGAAGCAGAGAGCCAGTTGAGTATTAAAGTAAAATTAGTTCTTTTCAGGAGGACATTAAGGCAATGGGAAGACTGTTAAACTCACCACAGTTTGAAATTATAGAAGGATAAAAATTTGAACTAGTTTCCAAAGTATCAGCTTTTGACTCACAATAAATATGCTTGAAAAGGGATTTATTATATTGCAGTTAATTTTCTAAGTGCTATATTTGCTCATAAGGCAATCTGATAAAATTTATGGTAAGAGGGCAGTGCTAGGTTAACTGAAGGGAAGACATTAGATATTAAGACCCTGTATAAAACAATCTGTGAGATCATAGGGAAGTGGGGAAAAATCATCAAATTAAATGATTTATACCTAAGAATAATTTCTGATTGGAATTACCATTGATAATTGTCCTCCACATTCCAGGATAATCTTGAGGAAAATAATTGAGAGATTCATTGAGAGGTACAGAAATCCAATGTTTTCTTTTAAACAGTTTTCTTGTCAGATATTCTTGTTTTCATATGACTTCAAAGTTGTGCTGGTTGTGGCCGGGGCAGGGTTAACTTTCTTTAGCACAGCTAGGGAGGATTTTTGCTGAACACGGGGTTGATAATACAGAGGAGTTCTGGTATTGCTGAGCAGGGCTTAGAGCCAAGGCCTTTGCTGCTTCTCATCCTGCCAGGCTGGGGAGAAGACTGAGAGTGCATGGGAGGCTGGGAGGTGACACAGCTGGGACAGGTGACCCCTACTGACCACAGGGACATCCCAGACCACATGACATTGTGCTCAGTATATAAAGTGAGGGCAAGAAGGAGGAAAGGGAGGACATTTCGAGTGATGGTGCTTGTCTTACCAAGTAATAATTACATGTCATGGCTCCCTGCTGTCCCAGAGATGGCTCAACATCTACCTGCCCATGGGAAGCACTGAATTAATTGTTTCTTTTTCTTTGCTTATGTGTGAACAGTTTTTGCATTCCCTATTAAACTGTCTTCATCTGAATTCACAAGTTTTCCAGCTTTCACCCTTCTGATTCTCTCCCCAGTCCTGCTGGTGGGGGAGTGAGTATGCAGCCCTGTGGGGCTTGATTGCTAGCTGGGGCAAAACCACGACAAAAGTAATAAAGGAATCATTGTCAGAAACAGACAGCAATATTGGATGTATTAGAAAACCTTGTTCAAGAGGATTCAAGTTCAGTAAGTTAATTGAAATCAATACAGATTCGGTTTTCTAGCAGAAATGAGCCCTACACGGACAATTATAAAATTAAGTAAAATTAATCCCTTGTCTACTGGAACTACTGTTAATTGGGATCAAAGTTTGACCTATTGTCCAACAAGCAACTTTTCTATAAAATCTGTACTAAAATGCATTAATAAGTCAGCAATACAGTTTAAAAAACCAGAAGTATCAATGGAATAAATAGGATTATTAGTTACTGAATGGACAGACTCATCTCATTTGAAGTTTGTCTTTATCACCTACAAGTGGTACTGATACATATCCCATAAATACAGAAACATAATGGGGTTTTTTTGCTTCTGTAATATATACAAAGCATCACATGATAGTAACTGCATTAATGATGGTATTATCACTTGATAATCTTGCACTTTTAATGAGATTTTTTGTTTATTAATACTGCCTGTAGAAATTTGTCAGGCAAAAGAGTATCTCACAACAAGTCAATATGACAGAGCAGATTTTTTCAAGGACTGTCCATTTAAAACATAGCACCAGATTTTTATTAGTCTTTAATAGAGAGCTCAGTAAAGAAATCCAAACTGCTACACTGTTTTTGCATTAAAAGAAACCTTCTACAGACAATATAAAGTACATATTATACCAGTAGAAAAACTTGGTTCAGAGACTTAACAAAGGCTTTCCTGCATGAGTACTATTATGTTTGAATGGTAATCTTACACAGCTAGTGTTTTCTTAATGTCCTGGGGAGCCTGATCATTGTAAATTACCTGTGACATCTCATTAATCCTCTTTTTCCTCACAAACGCATAATTAATGGTAACATTGACAATAATACACAAATTAGCTAAGTGACGCTTTATGGTGTTGGTTTTGATTAACGTCAGGAACCCAAAAATGACATTAATGTAATGCAGATCCCAAAAGGCAACCTGCACTTTGACCTCAGACATACATTTTGTTTGCACCATCACAAAGATTAATCCTTCCCTGGATGAAGACAAGACAAAACTCTGGCCACTGGCATTGCGTGCTGGGCTGTCGCTGAAAAACAAACTGCCTCAATTGCATTTGTTTAAGAAGGAAATCTTAATGCATAGAAAACAACGGCTTAGTGTCATTTCCTATTGTCTTGTTAGGACAAAGATAAATGAGCTACTGTCATGATTTAGATCAACTGCTTCTCTGCTAACTTCTATTATTTGCTTATTTATGTACTAGTGTTTAATTAAAAGCATACCTAGATACAGAACTGCACAATAAACTAAAAATGCTTTTTCACTTAATACGTGCTTATTTAGGGGATCAACTTGTGTTTAAACTCTTCACGTGGCGTGGTAGACGCAACAGTGATGTTATAGGTACAAACAGGTAGTAGAAGACTACTAAAATGAAGCCATCTCTTTATCCTAACTTGAACTAACAGGATCAAAGGTACCATTTATCCCACTAAGTTTAAAAAAAAAAAAAAACAAGTATTTTAAAAATATATATTTATTGTTTCAGAAGTTGTATTTATACATATATGTATAACTGAAGGTATGTGGCCCAAAACAGTTAAAAGACCCATTTCCCAATTTAAAAGCACTGTTTGCAACTACCTCACCACATCAGAAACTAAGGTTAATTATGATTATATATGCAGATACTCCTTTCAATTATTTCATAAATTTTACCTTACAAAATGTAAAAAAACACAAAAAAGGTTGCCACTATTTTGATAGGCATAACAGTCTAGATTTCCTCTAAAACAGGTAATGCTTTCATCACTTTCTTCTCATTATACATTTTGCTGAAAAACTTTATCTGTAAAAGGCAATGACTGATTTAGTGAGAGTTAACATTTTTACTTGCATCAGATTTTGTAAGTATAAAACCATAACTAGACTCCCCTGAAAACTGTGGAACACTTTATATTTCCCATTGCAATAAAATACAGGTTTGTCTTCAATTAATGTGATAATTTTTTAAAATATCTCCAATTTTGTCCTGGTTCATTAATATGGGCAGATGAATAGGTGTAGGTTTGTCTTGGACATTCCAGGAAGGAGGAAGTAAAAATTACACAATAACCTAAATCACAAAAATACTTTAATACCACAAATTTAATCATAAAATTATAATTCAAAAGAGAATAATTAAAGATGTACTGGTATAGAAAACTTTTCAAACTTTAATGTTTTTATTATAATAATAAATATATAATATAATTAACGTATAGATTTTCAGCCTTTTAGCTTTCAAATGCCTTATCAGCTGATCTTAACTGCTGTACTTAAAACTGCAAGGGATTTTTGAAATAACTTGTGTAGCTTGTCAACATTATTTTTGAGTTTCATTTCTCATTAGTATAAATTTTAAAGTTTTGGGTTTTGGTTGGTTTTTTTTTTTTTTTTGCAAAACATACTAAACTTTCTCTAAGTCACAAATACATGTTAAAGCACTGTGGAATTTAAGGGGCAGAAGGGAATCCCATAGAGGCCATATATTTACTCTAACTAACCAAGACATAAATCCAGATTACTGCAATAAATTATTTCTATTATTTGAACAGAGTAAGTACAGTATCACATTTGAAAGACATTTGAGTTTAATTCATATCTTAAAATTGACAAAGATAGACAATCTCAGCTACACCAACTGAAATGTACTGATGAATATGGGATATACAAGCTAGACCCAGGAGCAGAGACAAATCTGTTCTTTATATCATCATTGTGGCATAAGGTCATTCAAAATGTAATTGTACTTCTTTGTAAAACATAAAAAATTGTCTGGTTGGAGCTGCAAATTTTAAATGGCTTTGTCTGTGCAGTAATTCTTTATCAGCTAGTATGAAGCTAGTAATTCTTTGTTTCATACGCAATTTGCTGGCAGGCTACAGGAACCATTTACCACTTTTACTTTGCTGACTTAATATTCAGGCAGATACAACAAAAATCTCCTAAAGATACATCTGGAAAGAAACCAGCCTACTTTTAACCCTTCCAAGTTATTTCCATGTCCTCTTCACTATAGATATGATTAATATTAACCTATTAGCCTGTATCATTTTATTTTTTCAATTCCATGCCAGCCTTGTAGAAAGCAATCTGTCAAGAGACACATTTAAATAAATTATTTGTTTCAACATTTAAGTGTTGCATATTGACTTTGAGCATTTAAAAATGGTTACAGCAAACTTTTTTTAAAAGCCTATAAAATTTTGTGCTTATGTATGCATGTGAAATGAAGTCAGTGTGTAAGGAAACATAATTTTCTCACAGTTCACCTTACACTAGTACTTTAGCAGTTTCAAAAAATCTTATTCAAAAACATAATCTTATGAGAGTTATCTGTCTATTTAAAATTCTTGTTTGTCGACCATATCTTGATATTCAAGATCTACTTGAAGTCTATGGCTCAGTAATATCTATGGTTAAGGCATTTCCTTATTCCACAGTTTTACAGTAACCAGATTAATAGGACAGGTCCAGAAGGCAGTGTCAGTTTAGGTTTCCTTTATAGTTTAGAACCATCAAAATATTTCCATAAATATGAAAGAACACTTAAAACAGTTAAATATGGATTCATTTTTATCTCCTCAATATCCTACAATTCATACAAATGTGATTCACTAAAAATATATGCAAAAGCTATGTTGTGTTAAACTCACATACAGAAACACTTTGCCCAACTGGATTTAACATATAGGTCTATAACTATATTTCATCATAGAACACAACAGTGTATTTTCAGAAAAGATACTCAGAATTTTACAAGCCCTTTTATATATACACCTAATTCACAGGAAAATGGTTTCCAGAAAACACAGGATTCTACATTTCAAGAACTTAATACTTATTTCACCACCATAAATGTTTCTTGCAGTGACGGAAGAAAATTTTAGACATGTCAAAATTTACCTGTTGCTCTCTGAAATACTGCACAGTGATAACATGCCTAATTACTTAACCTAGCTGTTAATTGAGAAATTATTTCTATAAAGATTCTTTACACTTTCATCTGCAGGTGTTTCAAATTGTTTTCTAAACACTAATAAAAAAATCAACATAAAATCCAAACAACATGATGCACATATACATGGATTTGGGCTGTTTTCCCCCATTTTTTGGGAGAGAGGTAACAACCCTATTGAGACTGTACTTTATGAAGGACTTTAATGAGATTTCTGACTATATATTTTTACCAAGAATGTCAAATAAGCTTCAAAAGCAAAAGTAAACTGTAATGCAAGTGACACATACTAAAAATAACCCTATAAATCTCTTCATTCTGTTTAGATAGTCTCCTAAGTAGTAAAATGTGAGACTGTTTAGCTTTATTAGATGTTATGGAGAAAACTAATTTTGGGGAAATAGGCCACTGATAGTCTTATACTGCTCTAGTGCCATACAGTGAAGACAGCTATTTTTAATCTTCTGTAGTATCTTAGTAATAATTAGGCAAAACCGTTTTCAGTGAACTTTTAGAGCCATAAACATAAAAATTTCAAATAAAATGGACATAGATAATTTTATCTTTTAAACTAAGGTTGTGAACAAGCTGTGTTTTGCTAAAACAAAGCTACACATCTCAAAGAAAAATTTACAATCCGTTTTAGCCTGTCAAAGCAGTTTCAATGTTTCCTACAAACAGCAGCTATATCTTAATATAAATCTGCCTGCTGAAGGATTTTTGTAAAAAATGAACCGGAAAATTTGTGAAAACAGAGGCTGTAAAAGTTTTACACTTCAATTTAAGATATTATTGTTTGAAAAAAAATATCAAAGAGCGCATGTGGAAAGCTGTACCACATCATATGAAAAATAAAGGGGAACATATTTTAAGCCTTCTTGTATAATCTGAGAGCTTTAAAATCTTTTTTCTACATCTGAAAAATGATACTAAGCAGAATGTTAACATTGGTTGCATTTTTTGTCTTTGTGCCCAAAGCGACAGCACTCCAGGGCTTTGTTTTGGGATATCTTAATTAAACCTAAGGATGGATAAACAGATCTACACCGAATTGCACTATGACTAGTGAAGACAGACAAGGCTCAAAAACTAGCACCAATCCTTCTAGTCTTTTGAAGAACATAAATTGTAAAAATTGCCATAGCACATTCCTTCTTATTTTTAAACCAAGGCATACAGCATACAATGAACCATTTTAAGAAAATATGATGGCTGAAGGGTTTCTGCCTTTGCTCCAGTTCAAGATGAAAGTGTAAAACAGCAGTTTTAGTGCGGCAGTTATTACAACCATAATACTCTAGTAGACAGTGCCAAGAAGTCATTAATGCAATATATATCTCTTTGATTCCTGAAATGCTGAGTTAATGGGCCAAATTTCACAATACCTTGTACTTGCAGTGCTGTCATTTTTTATAGCTATCAACTAAAAATAGTATGGCAGATATTAAACAGGCATTTCTTGTACTGACCTCAATTTTGTTACTCATAGAAAGCTAAAAAAACCCCAAAACCCCAACAGCTTAAAGAGGTTCTTTCTTTTAATTTTGAATGTATGTTTCTATGTATGAATGTGCATCTACAATTTTTCAAAATATCAAAGTAGGTTTTTGTACCTTCATTCAAAATGTAATTGGTTACACTAAATGAATCATCAATTAACTTGTTCAGATTTTCCAAATCTGGGGAAGATCTTAATTCCTAAGTGAAATATTTAGGCTTATCTGTAAAAAATTACATATAACTGTCTGTATCATCCAGGTTTTTTCTACATATATATATATACACATATATAAATTCAGGTAAAGAAATATTCTTATATTTAGTGTTAAATGAAACCTATTAACAGCATGGGAGAACTAATCACTGAAGCTCATAACAGCAGGGACCATAGTAGTTCGCATCCAAAATAAATTAAAAAAAAATAAACAAACAAGCATACTCAAATCAAAAACTAGGTTAAATTGGAAAATGAAAGCGATTCTTACTGTGAAGGAAAATGTACACAAATACAACCAAAAGAAAGAACAGGCAACTATGCATTTAAGAACAAGACACCTATCAAATGTGTGTATCTATACAAAATATATGGAAAACTTAAGTCCATTTTCAATAGCTATCAGTTGAGATAGCAACTAATGTGGTACTTCTCTGTAGTATATTAATATTTTATGTAAAAGTGACACTGTGGTGTATATTAAATTTGCTAACAATCTAATGGAAATGCAGTGTGAGTTTAAAGGGAAGAAAATAAAAAGAAAAGCTAGAATGCATGATCATGCTAAGACTACTGACAATAATTCTCTAACCTCCACAAATTACATTTTAGCTACTGTAGGGTATGTATAGGCTCGTCACAACTAATAACATTTTTCTTTCATCAGGTTTGTGTTAACATTCTGCAAATCTGAAATGTTTACTGTAACAAAGTAATGCATTATATAGATAGCATATGGTTGCTGGCTTTGTTTATATAATTTTTAAATATCTGAAAGGACCGGTTGGGCTAAAGAGCAATGTTATTGCTTCCACAGTCAGTTGATGGGTTGTTTAATAGTATTTTAAATGTTTGTTAATGATAGTCTCAAGGAAACAGAAAAGCAAAGAAGCAATGTAGAATAGCAATACCACAATAGTTACAAAGATTAAAATGCCACTAGGGGACAGTAGAAAGTCACAAAATGAGGTTCTGCTGAAGAAACCAGAACAAAAGGCCTTTCTTTGTCAAAAAAGAAATCACAAATATGCATTTCTAAATAAAAATCATTTCACATGTAAGGGTTTTAAAATTCTGTATTAAATAGCAATGCAGAAACTGGGAGACACTTGCATGAGACTATTTTTAGGTCTTTTATATTTATATCCATGTATTTTAAAATATGCAGCACTTTCCCTTTAACAAGAATAAATTCATGTGTGAAAGAATTTATTTGCAGCACTTTTACAGTACTGTGATGTTCTTAAACTCCAAAAGGTATTCACCATTTCACATTAATGAAAACATCCAAACTGGCCTTTGTAATACTGACAGTTTACCTGGCAAAAAAATATTAGATAATGTATGATATTTTGAGATTTATGAAGCAGTAGAAATAAATGTCTAGAATTTGAGGACTTTAGAAAATGGTTAGGATAAAAATTGCTCTGTTATGGTCTACGTATGGGCACACGCCCTTCACTCAAGAGCAAAGCAGTGCTCTTCTAAAGCTCATAATAGATTCCAGTCTTCATATGTTGAATCCTGGCAAAGTAAAGCAAAATACACCATTATCTTTCCAGGGGAGAAAAGGTATCAAGATAGAAATTATACATTATTTTTCTTCATTTAGATCAGCCATGGGCTCCGAATAATATCTCACAGATTAGAAAGTTTGGTTCAGATAATTGTAGTTATGGAACTTTCACAGCTTGTATAAAAACATTTAAAGGTAATAACATCAGAGAAATCTGCTGGACTTATGGGTCCTTCAGATCCCATGAGTATAGGAAGCAAATGTCTATTTCAGAAACACTTAAAAATCTTTCAAAGTCATGCATTGCAACCTAGAAATTATCTAGGTATTGGGAGCATTTAATCCTCAGCCATGCATTTCACAATACATAGGAGATTACACACTAACTATGGAAAATATACTGAACTATTTTTTGTTTTAGATTTGTTTTGATTGCAAAAACACACAAAGAGGTTGCAACTGCTGAAAGATTTCCCCATTCCAGAGTGCTAAAACACAGGTTTAAAAGAGCAATGCAATTGTCTCCTCACAGCCTTATAACTGTAGTCATCTGATAGCAGCATTAAGAGCTTGAGCACATAACAAACCTTAGACAATAATATAATTAAGCATTTGTTTGAAAATAGTAAATCTAAAAAGTGTTGTTCTATAATAAGGGATGAGACTGTTTTCAAATGGAAAACTTAACTAACATATCTTTATGTGTGAGCAAGAGGGATGAGGAAGTCTGATGAAACAATGAATGTGGAACAAATACATAGGACAGGTAGACAAACACCCTGTGCTTGAAAAGACAACTCTTGTACTGTAACACTGAGGGGAGTGTGAGAGACAGAGAGACAGAGAGAGGGAGAGAGAAAGAGAGGGAGAGTGAGCTTGATGTGGGGGCTGCAGAAATGGAGATGAAAGGGAGAGAGATGTTGGGTAGGATAGAAAGGAGGGGAGGAGACAGGGAATGCAAAAGGGAGAGAGGAAGTGAGGACAGAAAGAAAAAAGAGATTCATCTAAACTAAATGTCTAAGAATTTGTATCAGACACCACAAACACAGAGAAGACAAAAACTTTAATACACACTAAAATTCATAGGTCAACAGCATAGACAAGGGACAGTCCAGAACTACAAGTCCATTTCTCAGGCAGCACTGTCAAAAGAATATTTTAATTGGTGTTGCACTTCAATACCTGGTTTAATGAAGCAACCCTCAAGGTAAATACACACATCACGTGAATGAAAATCACAATACTGCCTTAATCTGTGATATTTTTGTAACAATTCTTGTGAGATGGGATGTTTTGCTTTTGAAAAAATATTTCAAAGTACCTGGGTGACAGATGATTTACAATTAGGTAGGGATGTATTCACTTGTATTTATGCAATAGGAGTCATTATTATGCCCTTGGAAGCTCAGCTAAGATATCTACTCTCAGGAAAAAAAACGTATCTAGAGGACAAAAGGACTTCTAGAAAATTACCCAGGCACAACACTTCAGCTAACAGTGTACTTCTTCAAGCAATTCCTCAAACTTGCTGAATGGTTGTATAACACAACAAAAATACTCTTCAGTGATTTGCTGAACAGCACAGACTTATGATGCATTCTCAAACTGTAATTAAACACATTTTTTACTAAATTAAAACCCACATCCTAACAGGTAAAATGTGATCAGAAGTCACAGATGGCACTTAAATTAGTCACTAAGTATGTAAGCCACAAAAACTAGAATAAAGTCTGAAACTACAAGTCACTCAAAAGCAAATGACTCTGAAGTTTTTATAGTTTTGTCCTAAAGGTCTCAAAATTTTAGGGACACTACAGAAGCGATACCTTATCAGTACAAGTGTTCAAAATACCAGCAATCCTATAAAAGGAAATCATATGCAGGGAAAGAGTGAAATCATTAATTCAGGGTTAGTAAATATTTTTATACTTATTAAAAAAAATTAGATTCAGAGATGTTTCAGAAGGCTGATGCTTGGATCCTTCTCTAATACCATCTTTGTTCCTCACTGCATTTTCAGCATTTTTTTCACTATATTGGACTTCACATCTTTAAGCAGTGAATGGTTTGTACTCACTTTTCTCTTAGCTTCTCACAGACACTTTTTAAAATGCTTTACTCTTTCTTCCAATTGCCTCTCAAGCAAGACCATTCTGCTGCAATACTTCCTTCCTGCTATTCTCAAAACTCATCCTCCCAGTGCTGTGTCCCTTCCCTACCTTTCTACTTCAAGATTTGCAGTGAATTGCTGTTCTAACTTTCAGTGGCTCGTGTCTCTCTGATGTAAATTCTTTCCTTGGTCTTCATCTCTTCAGTTCTTTCCTAATCTTAGAAAGTCACATAATAAGGTAGAACTTGTGATTTGGTATTACCCTATAGGTCAAAGTTATGTTTTCCTACATCAGGACACACATTTGTAACAATTAAGAATCTTGTGCTTTGATATGTTTAGCTGTAATTCTCTCAGAAGGAATATTTCTTTACACATTCATTTAACTGCAGGCTGTAGCTGCTTTTAGCTGAGCTCAAAAATTTCAATATAGTTTGTAAAAAATAATGGTCTATTCCTGTAAGAGGCACATTAACTGAGATGCCATTGCCTGTCCTTGTATACAACAAAAAAAAGGATTTGCACATAATTAAAAAATTACATTGTTTTCAAAAATGTTTGAAAATTGTGGCAATATCATATTTTATTTAGAAATTAATAGTCAATGTCCTATAAAAATTAAGGAAACTAGAATAGCTTTTCTTTTTAAAAAATATTTGTTAGTATTTTATTTCAGGCAAATCTATTTTTGAGATAATAACTTGTTTCTCTATACTAAATACAGAAAGCAATCTGGAAAAAAAAACAGTGCATACATGCTAAACTTAAATCTACTGATCTCCCATTTAATTCTTGGTACATGGAAAACAGTGGATAGTTCTGATACAGCACCTGATTGATATTTCCAGGGTGTGAAAACCTCCACCGTGAGATTAGGCTGATATTGCATATTCAAACACATACAATGATATATTTGTCATTGCTATTGACCTTTATCTCTCCAGTTTCCTGACAACCTTCTACAGTTATTGACATTACAAATACCAGCGACAACGTGCAGGGCAAAGTATAACCTTTCATTTACCTTCATGTCCCTCAAATGACTCACGTAGCTAGTTTCAACAAAAGCTGCAAACAATGATACTGTTGATTTTTTTTTTTCTTAACTTGCTAAAATGTTTTCCATTTTCCTCTTGTTCTCTGAAAATCATGCCAATAACTCACTACAAAGGAAACGATTTCAAATGAATACAGGTAATTAGAAGTGTCAAGAAATCAGCAGAGTAGGGTGTCTGCCATCATTTCTGTGGAAAGAGTGCCAGATTCCCTTTCAAAAAGGTCTTTGTCATTTTTTAATAGAAGGTAATTAATGTAGACTACAGTAAAGTGTACAGGATCCCAGTCACTTGTCTTTCTTTCTTTAAAAATGGGACCATAAAGATGTTTTGATTTCTAGAAACAATCTTCTGAGGTTATTTAAAAATGACTTTTAATTACGAGCATAGTCTTTTCCGTACTTTCATTATTTTAATGGCAAGAAGAGGCAGAATTTGGAAAGGGCACATTTATAAAGATGAAAAGAAACTAAGTCTTCCTTCAAAAATTCCAGAGGTAAGTAGTTTGTTTAGAAAGCGACAAGATGATTTCACATAACAGAGAGCACCCACTGAGAAGAACACTAAAACCAGACCCAAACATGGAAATCTCTCCACTTGTAGCTCAACATTCAACCATCCAAGTACAGAAAGGAGAAACATCAATGCTTTTGTAATGAAAATTACAGATATTCAGCTTGCTGCATGTTATATTCTAGTGGTAACAAAAAACAATTATTTTGTCATTTTGATAACCATACCTCTGACAGATCAATGCAAATCATCTTAAAGCTGTACAAAATTTAAGATTTCAAACAAAATTGTGCACTTTATGGAAAACTATTTATTCTGAAATATGAAAAAAAATCAGAGAACTCATGAAATATATTGAGTTGGAAGGGACACACAAGGATCATAAAGTCCAACTCCTAGCCCTGCAGAACACACCTAAAGAGTCACATCGTGTGCCTGAAAGCATTGTCCGAATGCTTCTTGAACAGGTTGGTGCTGTGACCACCTACCTGGGGAGCCTGCTCCAGTACCTGAACACTCCTGGGTGAAGAATCTTTTCCTAATATCCAGTCTAAGCTTCCCTTAACACAGCTTCATGCTGTTTTCTCGGGTCCTGTCACTGGGCACCATAGAGAAAAGATCAGGGTCTCCCCCTCCTCTTCCCCTCACGAGGAAGTTTTAACGGCAATGAGGTCTCCCCTCGGTCTGCTCTCCTCCAGGCTGAACAAAGTGACCTCAGCTCCTCCTAGTACGGCTTCCTCTCAAGGCCCTTCAGCATCTTCTTAGCCTTCCTTGGGATGCTTTCTAACAGCTTGATATCCTTCTTATACTGTGGCATCCAAAACCACATGGGACTCGGGCTGATTCTGCACTAGTGCTGAGCAGAGCAGGACAATCACATCCTTTGATCTGCTGGTGATGCTGTGTCTGCTGCACCCAGGACATGGCTCACTCCGGGCTGCCAGGACACAATGTTTGCTAAAAATGTGTACAGGAAAACAGAAAGTCAAGTCATTATATTTCACTGATCAGTAGCTTTCCTTCATGAGGAGTTAAAGCTTCTTGAAACTCACTTTAATAAAAAGTATCCAACAATGCATCTAATAAATTGCATAATTCTAGTATGCAACTAATATGAACACATGTTCTTTGCTGTTACAAAATTATCTAGAACTTTTCCAAAATTTTCCTTATTTTCTTTCATGTTTCCTATGATATTTTTGCCATTCCTGATACTTGATAACACAGAGAAATAACCACTGAATTAAGAGAGTAAAATATTTCCTCCCTTTTCTGTTTCATTTAAGATGAACATCTAGAGGGCCTCATATTTATATTTGTATTGATACAATGAGGTATATCAATACAGGAATTTTATTTCAGACAAAAGGCCATGTGTGTAGGATATGATTAAGCATTTTGAAATACAGACATCAAAACTTTTTTGATAATGAAAGAAGGTCTTAAAAATCTGGGAGACTAGTAAAGCACAGTGTATATATGAAGGAATATCACAAATTTTAACTTTGCATTTCCATCTGTATGTTCAGTAATAGAAAAAATTTATAATAACATTTACTAACACTATTTATTTGTGTTACAATGAGGTCATGCATTTGGATTTTAAGGCAAATAGACATCTAAAAGGAAGACGCTGACAACCTTCTGATTTATGTAAATCAAGCCTAACACATTTCATAGTCTGCATGTCACTGCCAACAGGAATTAAAAAGTATTAACAAACATAAACAGCTCTCTGCTTTGTGGTTCAGAAAATAGTTGATAGATCTTGGGGCAGAAATTTCCAATCTCCAGTTCACATCTCTTCTTCAAGCAATATTTCCTACTGCACATGTAGCTTCACAATTTTAGGTGCTCTCTCGTTGGGAATTGCTTGTGCTGTAAGCTAAAATCAGTGGAAAGATGTTCACAAATTCCAATGGGCATGATACTATTTTCTACAGCAATAAATTCAGAAGAGTTGCTACAAGAAATCACAAAGGTTCGTTGCCCACTCTACAGCTCTGAAGAGTGAGAGTTGGAGAATCACTGTTCTTCGCCAGGTTTAATCTGTGTTTCTCACTCCCTTGAGCAAGACTGGCAAAGGTTGGAAAGAGCAGACCCGTAAATGTATTTTAATGTTAAGAGGGAGATCAACCTTTCTTTGATGTTGGGACTAATTTGGCAAAGCCACAAGAGTATGTTTCAGATCAATCCCTTGCAGAGAACTGTACTTCAGTATTACATTTTCTATATAAAAGTATACTATTAAAAAGGTTGATAGAAGTTGAGGCAAAACAGTTGAACCCTGCATATAAGAAAATAGTTTTGTCCTGAGAAGACATGAAATTACATAGAATAACCAGACAATACTTCTGACAATTTAAATTTTTTTTCTCCTATTTTTTTCTCAAAATAGATTAAAAAATTGAAGTTAGCCTATTGCTGGACTAAATAATATGGCAGGACTCAATAACATGGCAAAATTATCTTAGAAAATATAGTAAAAAACAACTATCCATATATCACATAAGTCTATGGATACCACATAATTTCTTAAAAGTATCAAAGTGATGCTTTTTTAACAGACAGTTCTCGGTTACAGTCATAGCTTTGCAATGAGCCAGTGGCATAAAGGAATCCTAAACAGCATAGCCATCACAGGCATTAATGAAAATCAATCAGTATTGGTCTGGTGTATGAATTTAGAACACTCCTCTAACACCTATAAAAACAGGTGCAAGCTTGGGTCGCTATTTTGCAATATCCTAAATGTGTGATCTAAAACTAATCAATTCTTTATCCTGAGCAATTGTTGTAAGCTCACTGTGCTTGCTATCCCACTGTATGTAAGACAGCAGCTCTCTGAATGCAATGCATTAATAACAGAATTAAAACATTTCAAAATTTGACAAAGCTGGATATGAGAGTTGGAAGTGTCTATTTCAGGGAATGGGAATCATCACTGGCTATATAGCAGGTATCAGTGGCACCTAGACAAATTCAGAGCTGGTTTCCTGACACATCAGGTAAACATATCACTATGGAACTCTATAATCTATCTCCTGGACTAATTAGAAGTCAAATAGCTCACAGAGGAGCAAGAAAAGCTACTCCCATTCCTGGCACTAGCTACGAAGTTGAGCTTCTCACATTTGGGAAATGGCTGACCCTGATTAAATACTCATATTTAAATGGACAGCAGCAAAACACAAAACCCTGGTCAACAGGCATCTGAATATTTAAAGGCCTCTGTTATTTTGGTAGAAAATTCTGCTCCGAGCTTAAAAAAAAAAAAAAAATCTGTCATAAATTCAATTACAGTGGATATGTCTGAGAAAAACTTTCTGCTGAATTCCATTTTTGTTCTAGTAGGTAGTTTTGGTTTACAAAAACACATTTAGCCCAAGCAAAAAAATAAGAAAAGAACACAACAAAAACCATAACAGTAAAAACTAGCTCCATTCCTATTATCCTACATATCTCTGTGTTTTATGAAAATAGTAACTAGAGCTGGGCTGAAATTTTTACACACACAATAGACTCTGCACCCATTGACATTCTCTCATATTCTTGTCCATTCTTTACTTAAAGCAGAGAATATGAAAATACTTCTATTTGAATTGGGAACTTTAACATAAGAAAACAATTTTATTTTGAAAGCAAGTATGTAATACAAGTCAAATATTTTTTAATTATGGCAAAGTGTATAAATTTGTGCTATTTTTTAGCTTGCTAAGCTAAGAATTTCTAAGAAAACATAAATATTATACGGAATATGTACAACAAAGTTATGTAATCAATTATGTGGAATAGTGTACTAGGATTTATACTTCCAGTAGGTTCTTTTTACCCACCCTTAATAGATTTAATTATTAGCAAAGATACCAGTGGTTGTCTTTTAGCCATCTACTAGCATAGAGAAATAAACTGGACAGAGATGGAATTGTGTGTTAAGCATACAATTTTTGTTTTCAATTATAGTATGCACTTGATAAAGAGAAAGGGAAAGGTCTGTATTTTATGATAAAAAATAAACACAGTGAAAATTTAGCTATGATTTCCCTGCGAAGTTAAAGAGCCTCATTCATGTGCAAAAATCAGTGAGTTTTGTAACAATAACTTTTTTTCTTTCACAAAAAAGGGCTTTTTCATGAAATATATATCAATATTTTATAACTCAAGCATATTAAAAACATCAATATTTAGAACCTGCACAACACAAAAAGAGTAGCTGGTCAGAAAATGTGAGTGTCCTTCTTCACATTGTTAGTACTCATGCATCTCAGTGGGCCAGTTACTTGCTAAATAATGACAAATAAAGCAAACTGGAAGTTGTTTTAAATTTGCAATGGATGTTCCCTCAAAATTTTCCTAATTTTCTTGCTACAGAAGTACAGATTTCACTGTAGCAGAGTTCAGCATAGTAGTAAATAGTTTCTGCTTGTAAGTGTGCAAATGCATGTAGATGTCTCAATACTATGTTGGTGGAACAAAAATTGCAATATTAACAGCAATAAGACAATATAGCCTAGTAGAGGTTATCCTATTTGCCCTTTGTGCAAGGTGCAGGGGCATTTTGAATAGCAATATAGCTGAAAAACACCCTTCAACCTACTGCATGTCCAATTTTATCAAGTCAGTTATTTTGAAGACAAGAGAAGGAAATAATCCTTGAAGAAGGAAATAATCAACATGTTCTATAGATTCACCTGATTTAAGCCAATGTGGAATGATTCAAACATGTTTACTTATTCAGTGAGGACATCTCTTTTTGAAATTTACAATAAATTATGTATGTATCCTCTCCTTTAACAACAAGAAACAATATGCAACAACAAGATAATTATAGTACGTAATAATAAGATTAACGTCTAATAAAAGAATAAAATCTGAGTTTAAACAAGAACATCTAAAACATAAGTTAATTCCTTAAAATTAATTTTGAAAAAGAGTTAATGAAACTGTGTTAGCAATTTCAGTTGAGGTACTGTATTCAATACAAATACAAAAATATGTCACAAGCATCTTCCCACTCACATCAGTAGCAAAACTGGTCCCTGCTACAATATTCTAAACAATATCAATCACTACCTTGTTAATTCCAGAAAATGCAGGCGCAAATTATTGCCACTTAGTATCACCAAGAAATTTTTCATTTTCATTGATATTGTATTTATTTCAAATTTAATAACTAATTTTGCAACTACTTCCTGCTACAGCTTTCACATTTCCTCAAGCAACTGATGTGTAAATTCCTGGAAGGAGATGTAAAATCTTTAAGTAGGTAAGATTAGAGATATGAACACTGAATTTAGAATTAGCAGCAGAACAAGATTTAGAACAGTACCAGAATATCTGAATCAGTGTGGCATCTAGGAAAATCTTACCAGTGGTCTTTGCCTCTTCATGAGTAATAAGGAATTATCTCTCCCATTTACCTCAAACTGTGAAAGAATTAATCACATGATTAAGGAAGATCTGAATTGCCTTGTACATGTACATTCTCAGGATCTTTAAGCAGGAAATTGGGAAGTTTTACTTCTTTCAGGTTTGCATTTTTGCTTTTATGAACTGAAATCTAAAAAATATTTTGGGGGTTAAAAACAGAATTCAAGCCCATCCACTTTCACATACCATTTTAACATACCTAGAAACACTTAAAATTAAACCAAACTTCTCAATAGCATTCCAGTTTGATCGTATTTTACTCAGGATCTATGCTCATAGTTTTGCTCAGAATAAAAAGGGGTCAGGCTTCTTTTCAGCTGCATAACTGAAATACAGTGATACAGTCCAAAGCAATAGAATTAATGAAAGAAAAAATAGGTATTGTTAGGAAACAGTTAAGTGAAGGCAGGGTTTAGCACTATTTTGGCCTTATAGCTAAATGCTAAGCTTATGCTAAATGCTAAACTTATCCATGTCCCAATAGAGCTTTGTTGATTGCAAATAGACAGGCCAGGTATATGTGCCTCTTCTCCCACATCCTCTTTTGACATTCAAAAAAAAAGTCTTTTTAATGGAACAACAGACACTAATTACATGAAGAGCAACAAAAGGGGCATGAAGAAAGAAGGAAGGAGTGTACGATTTTCATTATGAACAAACACAACAGAGAAAAGTCCTGGGAAATCCCATTATTCTTTTAGAAGTCTACAGCTCATAGCAATCTAGTCTAATGGATCAGAAGGATGAAGTTCCCCAAACTCCATATAAAAATAAATGTGGCAATAATATGAAGAGTAGATGCCTCCTACAGAATTCATTACTCCAGGTAAGCAGACCCTTGTGCTTTAACATTTGTGCAGCACAGCCCACAAACAATTTTCTCTACATACTTACATATTTTTCAAATAAGAAATTCTGGATCACATAACTTTTTCCCACTTAAAATCTATGTAACATTCATATTTTTTGCATTAACATAATTGCTATGCAGTGTAGCAAATGTGACTCATTTTAATGCTATATCGATATGTCTGACCTCATAATAAATATTACGGTCCTGATCTTTAAATGTTGAACAGCAATTCTTGGGTCAATGGCATATTAATTGGAGTCAACTACTTTCATGAATTGTTAATTAATTACTTTTGCTGTTTTGCACATTATACTAGTTATCAAAGAAAAAAGATATAACTTTTCTTCCATAAGACTGAAGAATAACATTTAATTGCTGAGCCAAAATAGAGATAATCCATATTGTTTCAGTTGCATAGATGCTAATAGGAGCCTTCTTAAATATTAGTATTAAGATGCTTTGGGTAAGAAACAATACTAAGAATGTTTTGTAGTGTGGTGGGACAGCTATAGAGCTGATATAGAAATAAGCAAGTTGAGTTCAAGCTCTTTTATTTCAGGACTTTTCACGTGAGCAAAGCTGTCTCCAGTAGCTAGTTCATGGTGCAGATCTACAAAACTTGTATTACTTAAAGATAAAATTGTATTTACAAGTATGCAGGCTAAACTGTTTTAGCCCTTGTGGACACTGAAGATTACTTGATAATCTATTATAATACAAAAAAAAAAAGCAAACTGTGCTCCCGTATAAAAAGAACAAAAAGAACAACATTGTCTACTTCCCTGCAGCCTCTCTAAAACAGTGTAATTTGATGAGAAGTGCTGTGGAGATTCTCAGTTCAGTCAAAGAGAATTTTCCCAGACTTGAGGCCTGGGAAACTTAGAGAGGAAGAATGAAAGCAATTATTCTCTCTCTTTCTGTTCATGTTGTTTATAAATACGTACCTTCAGAGTGTGCTATTCATAGTTCACCAATAGTGTGAAAGGTTTTTACTTCGAGACCAATCAGATTTCACCTTAGTGGTCCTGGTTATAAAAGGACGCTACCTCTTAATATCTCTTTTTTAGTATCTCTTTTTCACCTTCTGAACCATGGAGTCATTTCCTCCATCCCTGACTCAACAGCGTCAAAGCGTGGTTATGTTAGTCTAAATTCTACATATTGAAGACTCACAACAACAAATCTAATTGTTCTTTTAAATGAAGAGGTTACTGAGAAAAACTACTTAAAACACTCCCGACTTCTTAAGGAAACACCACCAAGAATATGCTGAAGTTAACTCTTAGGAAGTCAGGAAGAAGCAAAATTCAAGTTAGCCAAGCACATTAAATATGAAGTGGTATATTTCATAGAATCAGAGGATCACAGAATTATATAGTCAGAAAAGACTAATAAGATTATCACAAACAACCATTACTCCAGCACTGCCAAGTCTACCACTAAACCTCTGAACATCCTAGCTCATTCTTCCTCAGACTTAGTTGAGTGCAACCTTCCTGTGTTGAAAAATTACAATTAAAAGATCCACTGATACTGCTGAAGCAGAAATCCCTTCCTGTTTATCGTCAGGACTGCAATTTCTCAAGGGTTTCTGAAGATCCCCAGTTTAGTTATCAGTCAATTTTACTATACTTCTAAGTTTACTATAAGTCAAGTTTACTATACTTCTAACACCATGGTAATACACAATAACAAGACAACAGGGTGTGCAGAAGGAACATATTTAACAGAATAATATATTCCAGAGTGAATAGTACATTCATAAGTTCAATACATGATTCTGGCACAGTTTTTCACCAAAATGAGCAGTGGATAATATACCAAAAAGAATGTTTACAGGAACATTTTGGTGTCATGAGATGGGTCAAGATCAATTTTGGACAATAGCACCTTTTCTCACAAATAGGACCAAAATATATATAAAAAGATTAGCTTTCTATGAGAAGTATTTTGAAAACAATGTTAAGGTCAGGGACAGAAACACTCAGCTAACAAGACTCAAATTAATTCTGACTCCTTCTAAAACTGCAAGCTAGCGGAATATTTTTGTTTAGATTTTCAGAAAACAGCTTGGTTTGACAGACATTTTCAGCCAGTTCTAAGTTTAAGAAAAACTAAACAAACCCAAACCAGGGTGTCTAAAAATTGTTGGGAAAATTAACTGCAGCGGTCACTACTGTTTTGTGAAAATGCATTACTCAACCAAAATACAACAAGTATTTTATGGCTGTTGAGTTATCCTTCTGCTCAGTCAGATTGCATGCATTCAATAATTTTTAGAAAATCATGTGGGCAAAAGGAATGCAAAATGAAAATGCATATATTATCTACTACTAATATAAGGTTTTTCAGAAAGTAATTTTGAAGTGTCTTACTTTATCCTGCTTGGGTTTTTTTTAAGCTAGGAAGCAAGATACATCAGACAGAGTGAAGAAAGAAATCTATTCCACGAGCAACACACTATCCAATCACAGCACATCTGCTTTTCTACTGTGGTGATAAGGATGCACAGATGTTTTTTAATATCCATAAACCAATATGCTAACTATAAAAACAAAGGAACACATACAATATACTGCCAGTAATTCTATTAATCTAAGATAAAAACAAAGATGAAGGCAGAATGAATCGGTTTCTTAAAACAAACTTCTTTCTACTTATAAATCAGGGTACTAAAGAGAAATAAATACATATGTATCCTAGTGATCTAACACCCATCCCAAGCTAGCCCCATCTTGTGTCACTGCCTAAGTCATGCAAATTACACCAGAACTGCCAGTTGACTAAGATTAATGACACTGCGCCAGCTTCTTTGTTTCTCTCTGCGGCCGTTTAGTGTGAAATACTATCCAAAAACATTATCTATCCTCTATTAATCCCACAAATTTGTTCACACCATGCACATTGTTTAGGGCAATTTACAACAGGAACATACTGAGCACAATTGCATTTAATTACTTGGGTTCTAATTACATTCATTAAAGGCTAATAAAATAAATGAAACAGCTTTAAAAGCTTCTGCAAAACACATGGGTCTTGTCTCCCTCATGAAGCATGCTATAGAGGTTTGATGTGAAACATAGATTTCAACATATATGTCTGCCTATTATGTATCTCTAATATGCACAAAGACACATAATGCATATTTATTTATTTATTTATAAACCATATGCGCTTCAATTCTGAATAATCCTGAATACTGCTGATATTACGTATATTACTAGTCATGATGATGCCAGGCACCCCAAACTACTCTTTAATGTGGTATGTTGAGATGAAGGAATATCAGTTTTAGCATTCTGACCCAGTTAATTTAACTCTTTCCACCTCTACTACAGCATTATTCCCCCATTTTCTCTCATCTTATACCTGCATTATAAAAGATACGAACTGACATCAGAAAGAGAGTAAGACAGCAAGAAAAAGAAGAAGAAAATAGCAGGAGAATTCACATTATTTTTTTGGTATATATTTTTAAAAATACTTTGTTAAGGCTCATTTCTAACATTCATCTGAGGATCTGAATTTTTTCTCAGTAGCTATTTACATTTAAAAACACATTTTGCACACTAGGCAGTCTAAATAAATCCCCCATGGTGGTTAAAGATGCAGCCTGTTAATAACATAATTTCCTAATTCTTATGTTTTTATGCTATTTCCATTGCGCTTAGAATGCAGTTTATGGCAAAAGACTGAGCCTGGAACATGCAGTTGACAACTGTGCCAGAGAGAATTCAGCACTGGGTATTTAGAAAAAAGTGCTTATGGTGAGCTTTGCAGTTATGACTGTTCATTGTTCTTGGATTTACAAAAAGATGATCCTAGCAATCAGTGAAAGAAATAAATTTCTGCTTTATCATCATAACCTTTCTACTATGTATGTATGTGGTCTTAACTGAAGATCCAACTTGGCCCACTTGGAAATTTAAAACTCCTAAGTATTCTGCATCATCAATACAGTGCTAATCAAACATGTCTGCGGACAATTAAAAAGTATACAAACTTGCCCAAGTTGTGTTTTATGAAGAAATTCAAATAAAAATAAGAAAGAAAATCATCCCTGTAGAATTTTAATAAATGCTTTTAAGTGCCATGAAACACTCAAAGATTTGGTAGAGATTCTGTGAAGTAAATCAGGTCCACCCACCTCCTGTATCTTCCTCTTATAATTTAATAAGCATTTTCTGGCTAGAAATTTGTTAATTTAAAAATATTTTAACACTTTCTGTAATTTTAGTCCATTGCTGAGAAAAGAATTATATTTTACCTTAAAATAAAAGATAAACCAATTTTTCTGTTTGGAGTATGTTTCACAACAAGCAGGCTGTGCTGGAGCAGCACTACAGGCAGTTTAACTGAGAGCAATAAATTAAAAATGGCTATATGCACCATTTTAGAAAGTCCACCTTAAAATTATACAACTTTGCCACATACATGTCTCAAACTGTTTCTTATTATGAGCACAGGATCAATTCCTTTGCAAACTATTTAAAGAGCAGACCTTTAAAGAAATCATATTAATCCCTCATTCAGAGATATAAACCCCTCATTCGTGAATCAACATTTGCTTTGGAGCAGGGAGGAGGGGCACCCGTCCTGCACAACAAAGCAGCAGCTCAATACAGCTGCCATCTGGCTTCCTCCTGCAGCTCACTTCCCATGGCAAACGAGATCCACAGTTTAAGGAGTGTTGGGGAAGGGAGAGGGGCTGCAGTTTCAACTTTACAGCTTTATGATGAGGCATTTTTCCACTCTATAAAAACTCCTCTTAATATAGGAGAATGGAAGGCTCAGGAAATTGTTAGTAGGATAGAAAGCCTTTCACTTCTGTGTTTCTGGTTCAGATCCACACCAACTCAGTGGCAACCAAATATAACTGCTACCTAAAGGACTTTTTAATGAAATGAGTTAGCTGATCTCAATAGTAGTAGTAGTACAATACCTAGTGAGCATGAGTCCCTATCACTAAAAACATCAAATACAATAAACTCCTTCCTCCTGACTGTGAAGGAATTGCTTCTCACCAGTAGCAGCTAACAACGTCAAGGCATAAACCAAACTATTTTAACTACAGCAGAAGAAAGAATGCTAAAAGCTTGACACAGTGAAGAATCTGCTGTGTGATATGCTGTTTCTGCTGAAGTTCATAAAAGCACAAATTTGTCATTTTTCAGGTAATGTGCTAATGTCTATTGTCTTTGCCTTACCTGATTTACAAGTGAGGGAAATCTAAGAATCTAACTGTTTAGCTCTGCATTTATACTGGGCAGCTAAAAAAAACCTAATGGCCATAAAATCTCTACTTTTCTTACTCTTGTCTTATAGTGTGCATTCACCATTTTGCTACATTTACAAAAATACTGAGTCATTTACAAAGATTCAGACTGTGTGCTCTGGTGGTTCTGTGAAAGAAAGATAAATACATGCTGAAGCAATGATAAAGGTGCTGGTTTAAGCAGTAATATAATATCTAGCAATTTACTTGTTGCAAACAGTCCTTTCCCAATAAATTATCATTAATAACAATGAAATCCCTAAAAAGTTTCATTGACCTCACTGGAGTTTTTCTATTCCTTCAGTGGGATCTGATTTTATACACATTACTGTTGAGGTAATCAAACTGATATAAAGACAGTTCACAGCATAATGAAACATGAGATAATTTCTTCCCAAATCTAAAAAGTAGTATTCCGTTTATAGTCAAAGTAAAAGAAACTTGAAAATTAAACCTTCATGTTGCTGGCAAGGTCAAATGCTGTTCTAATACCATACAGCTGAATGGATAATATTCATTAAGACTGATCAGTGAAAAACACCAACAAAATGAATAAATAGAACCCAAAAGCTAATGACCTCAATCCCTAGAAGCCCCTTGACCCTTATTACTACAGCTGCTAGTGTAGGAAAGGATTAAAAGGGGCTAGAAATCATTGGGTTAACATACAAGGGCCCAGAAATTTGACCCTGGTTACTTACAACACATACCCTCTACTAAAAATGAGTATATGTGAATTAGAAACAGGGCTAGCAAAGGTCAGCTTGAGTGCAGATAAACTAGGAAAAAGGGGGCTTGAAAGGCAAAAGGGTTTTCTTTCTCCCACAGCATTTTGTTGTAATCAAGACGGTCTAAGGACAGAAGCAGGAGTAGGGTAGCTGCCATTGTTGAATATCCTAGATAAACTTGTAGGATGCACAAACTTTCTTCATGTCTTAATCAAAAGCAGCAGCTTTCAAAGCTAAATAAAAGAACAACTACTCACCATTAGATATGTAGCACCAAGTCCATACTCCATTAGACATATGAATAACATTCCCATCACCATGACTAGAAAACTGGACTTCCTCATTAATTGAAATCATGCATTCAATAACCATAACTCTTTTCAAACTGCCTCAGAAATACTCCTATAATAAGATCCTTTCTAGGTACTCAGGTCAAGATCAAAGATGGTAATCTACAATCTAATACACACAGACCCCACAGACTTACAAACTTATCTACATAAACCTGCAACCATCTGATATATGCACACACAGACACACACACACACACACACGCACTCTCACTCACATTGAGCAACCTTAGATGCCATCCAATCCACCCTAAAAAAAAAATCTTGTGATACCATCCACAGAACCATTAACTATCCAAAGGACGTTTTTATTAAAAAGTACACTTCTACAAAAAGATTGTGTTTATTTGAAAGAGAGACCTGAGCACCACAGAAGAAACTACAGCTGTCAAATAATGTCAATAATGTATTTGGCACTTCAAGAAAAAAAATCACAAACCAATTATAAGCAATTCTAGAAGAAGATGTCATTTTAGAGACATTTTTCAAGAACCACCTTGGTGTTCTAACAGTCTCTAGCCTCAGAAAATTCACCATCAGGAACATCCTAGGTACAATCCAAAGACACGGAATGAATGAAGACCATATTTGAGCACAAAACGTAAAATCCCTATTATTACTGTAGTAAATAATCTCTCCACAGAACCACCACTATCTTTCAATTCTACAACTGCACTTTCAGGAATATAAACAGTTTATTCCAGTAACTTGCCATTGCAAGACCTATGATCAGTGTAAAACTACTTGGAGTGAACAGAGACACTCTAGAGAGGATTAAGTACCCATACGTGAACACCTCTCAATTGTCACTCTGATCTTTCATTCCTTCCTCTCAGATGGCTCACACACTGTGCCCTTACACTCAGGTGAAAACCAGAAACACTTTTCAAATTCTGGTAAGCAAAACCTGCAACTCTACTGGATGCCAAATAACATGGATGATGGAAAGTGGTTTTATAGCACATTTCAATCTCCCTTCCTTCTCTCTCAGACTAACCAGTGTTTGATGTGCAGCAAGCACCTTTTTCCCCCACAGATAAGTGTCTGTATTTCTCTCCTGTTCTCCCCTAGCCCCACATTATCCTGTCTCTCCCACAAGTACTAACTGCTTTTCTTTCAAAGACGGCTGAATTGATGCATGTCTGCTACCTCTGAGCAACTGTTCTCAACCTTTATCTTGCTGCTATTTCTATTTCACACACAGAAGAGAGACTTCTGTGCCTGTAAGCATAATGTTTTCAAATATTTCAATTGGTGTAAAAAAAGCTAATACAGACAGACCTCCTCCCATATTTCTTTAAAGTCAAGCCTGTTGAAAACCAAAGTAAAAATGTGACAACTATAAAGTAAATAATGGTATAATGAAACTTCAGGTTCATTCTACTTTCAAAATTCTGAAACTTAGAACAATTTTCAATATTTTAAAGAATTTTTCAAGCATAACCAGTAAGTTTTAAATAGGTATACGTATTCCTATAGCTCTGATTACGTAACAATGTTTAATTAACTTGTTCTCTTGAAAACAAACAAAGTTTGTTTTTGTCACAGATATATTCACTCAACATGAATGAAGAAATAATTACTTCCTGAAGATGATGACATGATCACACACAACAGAGAACTCAGAATAGGGACAAGCATGAGAAGACATAATATTGGATCAATTGTATTGTCTACATTTTTCATCATTAGGTTCTTGCATGAAACAAACCAAATACTATGAAAGAAGTAATTTCTGAACTATCTGTGGACCTAAGAAATTACAGTAAGATGAGAAAGAGAACAGTTCATCAAACAACAGGGATTATATTTCACTGAGGGTAGGTGAAGGCAGTAGAAAAAGAAGTTCAAAGCCCTCTGTGCCTTACTTGAGAAAACAGATTGTGCACAATTGTTTGTGATATTTATGAAAGAGTGTTGAGTGGTGTTTATCTACTGAAAAAGAGAAAAAAAGACCGAACAAGAAAAAAAATACGTGTAACAACTAAGAAACCAAGGTGTGATGGAAGAGTCTAGTCTCATAGTAACTTAGGTAACCACATCTAAAAACCCTTACATACATTTATTAAACTTTGTAGGGGGAAACTATATCTGGTTCTTTGTTGCTTCTATTCAGAAGGCAGCTGCAATACCTCATTTTATAAGCAGAAACATAATTTTTCAGTTCATGTTTAATAATAGTCCAGTTTATGATAAGTTGATCTTTTGATAACTGCCCTTTACCTTAGAGAATGTCTTCTGCCTTGTAGTTTATTTTCCATTCATGTTTTCATGTGTAACTATGGTACCACCTCCCAGTCTCTGTTTTACTAGACTAAGCAACCCAAGCTCTCCAATTTCCTTGAGGTGTACCTTATTCCATTTAGCTGCACCCAACTCAGTTGAACTCATCTTTATTAAAAGCAGATAACCAAAAATGCACCACAGTATTCCAGGTGATGTTCAGACAAATGAAAGTCTTGTATAATGGATTTAGCACTTACCTGACAACTTTAAATATATCAGATCCACAAGAACCTCTAGCTCTTTACATGTTTACAATCAAAAAAGTGTAACTTATAGCAGAAATTGTTGTTATTTTCACCTCATATTACAGACTTTCATTCCATTTTGTACATAATTTGTATTTTGTATTACTGCATGCTACTCAAGGCTACCCAGCAGTAAGGTATTTTTGCATGAAATCTTATCTCCTGTCTGCTCTAAAACATACTACTTTTTTAGTATGTTTTGTTTTGCCAGTGTCATTAACAGAAATATTAAATCCAATAGTTCCCTGAAACATTTCTTGAAGAATGCTATTTCAGCATGATATTTTCTTTTTCAGTAACATCTGTGTCCTCACTACACATTTTTTAATCATAATTTCTAAATGCCTTCATTAGTCTACACATTAAGATCTACATTTTAGTCTATAAATTTAGTGAAAGAACAATGAAAAAAGGTTACCCATCACAAATATGTAACTGGATTCTGACATTAACAGTAACATTGGTTCTGCATTCTGTATCTGGGAAGTCAATTTCCCATGGTTACAACAGTCCTAGTAGGGTTTCTCTCTCTAATAATATTTCAGGAATCTGAATGTATCTAATGTATCTAAATATATACTAGACCCCTGAGTGCTCTTCCAGTAGGATCTGTTTAAAAGCTCTTCCATAAGTGAAGCAGCATTTGGAACTCTAAAAGACAAAGGCAGGCATATTCTGTTCCTTAAAGCACAGCATTGTGGTAATACAATGCTTTTCAAAAACAACATAAACAGGCACATCTTCTTGGCTTAAGAAGATAAAAAAGTGTGTATCCCTCTGAACTAGAACAACTTTGAAGGAGAACAAATGCATATTGGGGTAAATACTGGCACAGTATTAGTATGCACTAATGTATGATTCTTTGTAAAAGATAAAAAATCACACACAATACTCTGCTGAATTGCCTTGTTTTCCTGCAAAGAAAACCAGAGCAGACTCTTCAAGAGCAAATCAATCAATTTTTCAAATTCCAGCAAGAATCTAACTTGGTTAAAGGCCAAAAAGATTTACAGTTACAAAGATATATTTAAGTAATAAATTATACCAAAATAAGGCATATTATACTGCTGTATCAATAACAAATGTATACAGAAAGCCCAAGAACTTGAAAACTGAAGTATTGAGTTTAAAAACCCTACCAGGAAGCTTTTGGATCATTGGATTTTTGGACCAAATCCCATAGACATTCTTGGACCAAATCCCATAGACATTCTAGCAGTCCCATGGGCTGTTAGAATAAAGTCAAAACCTCCACACTTAATCATACAGAACAATGGAATGGGTCTCATTTTTTCAGTTCATATTAACTCCACAATGAAGTCCAAAAATGAAGAGCTAACTAGCTGTTACTGGATAAATCAGTATTGAGATATACTAGAATGCACAATTATCAATTTTGCCATTGATTAAACCAAAAGGTCTTAAGGAAAGAAAAAAAGATGTACACAGATATTTCTTCCTTGTTTTTTTTTTTTTTTTTTTTTTTTTTTTTTTTTTTTTTTTGTTTCTACAGATGCAAGAACAAAAAGTGTGACAACAGTAAAAAATAATATATTTTCTCTCCATTTTCCACTATAGCCAGAAAAGTTCCCTGCCATTCTCAAGCTGTCTCTATTTAACAGTTTTGTAGCTTTGTACCAATTTCAAGCAAGTTGAAAATTTAACTCTTTATATCTTATATGACACTAAAAATGTAGATAGTAAGAATTTGTTTTTGAATCAACACAATAACACAGTCTCTAAAAGAAAGTTGCATCTACACCCCAAAATTTTCCCAGAATAGCTCTCCACTGATTTGTAAATCCTCTTCTAAATGAATTATAACATGCTACTTGTCTTTAATGGATTAGAATATACATTAATACTATATACATTTCACTGTGCTGAACTTGTAAAATACAGTGTTACTGTATTTAGTAATGGTGAATACTTTTATAAGCAGCACACAAATACATGACTTTGAAGCTGGTTTACAGATTCTGCTGTCTGTTAAAATATGACCTGGCTTCAAAGCCATTAATCCAAATCAGACTGTAGCATACCTCTGATGTCCAACAAGCACTAACTGGTAACATTTCCCAATTATAAACTTCATTCTTAAGAATGTAGCGAATGAAGATGTGGAAGTGGATGAGATCTCATTTTGGATAAGACTCTAGTCCTTGTTAAAATGTTATTACTGCAGAGCTGGTTATACATCATCATTGATATAACAATAACAGATGTCTTACTTGTGCATTCCATTTCTGCCTGCCTTTCAGCTATGATTTTACAACATGTAAAGGATTAGAAAAAATTGCCAAAGGACTTACAAGAGACTTCTGCAGTATTATTTAGAAGACAAGTGTCATATTGTTTTTACAAACTCGTCAACTAACATAACTCTCATTTGAAGGACTATATAATGTTTTACTTTCCTAGTCTGTGAAATTATTGATTAGGGGCTAAGTTTATCAGTAAAGATTACTACATATGGCATCACTGACAGCTAAGACCTAGTGCTAACCATGAGGATACTGCCCCAGAAGACTCACATTTGCAAAGAACTGCATATAAGGAACACTTATATTTTCTTCCAAGGTTTTTATGAATTATGCATTGATTACTGATTCTATAAATGGTTTAAAATAGTAAGGGGAATTGATTTGAAGCAGTTTCCTTTTCACTGTTCTTTCTTTTACTTAAATAAACAGGAAGATTATAATTATTATTTTAAAGTTCCTTAACCAAGGAAGTTCAAAAACTTCACCTATATTTTGGCATGGAAGTTACTGTCATGATTCAGGGAAGGGTTAACTTTTCAAAGGTATTCTTAGAAAAGCCTCGTGGCATGTAAAAGACACATTATACACACCTTTAAAGTAATAGAATAAATATTCCAATTAATTATGAACCTGCATCGCACCTAGAAAATAAGGAACAGTTCTCCAGTTACCCAAATGAGCACTCTGAAATAGCTAATAAAAAGGCTCAAGCCCTACCATCTAACTTTGAACCATGAATGTTACAAATAATTGTTCCAGAAATTTTAGGTTTTGCCACAAATACTTACTGTTATCTCCACTGGAAACTTTCTTCTTGTGAGGATTGCAAAATCAAATTCTTAATGTATTTACATTTTCAGTTTCAGTTAAGAAAATCAAATTTCATGCAAAATCTTGGAGACGTTGTTCCTCAATTATTTTTTGCCAAAGCTATACAAACTCCATTCCCATTCAGTAACTAACTCACATTTATGGCAATGGAGATGGGTACAGAAATCACACATCCACATCTGAGGTAGTCAGGGGAAGCCACACAATAAAGCTTGCTGGATTAGCCCTGCAAAGTAAAATAGAATACTGATAAATGTACCACCACACGGGCACACATTCTGCTTTCTGGACCAAAGCTGGACTCATCTTGATCAGTTCAAGGCACAGAAAGAGCAGCTCACATTCATTTGCATCACTCTGTATAGATAAGAAAGTTCAATTCACCTTATTGTACAGTTTTTCTAAAACCCTACCTTTTCCCCCTAAAAATTACTTTATCAGTTTAAAAATTCCTAATAATACAAATTATGAATTTCACTCAGATGTGGTAAATCAAAAACACATAAAAATTTAATCAGTTTCCATCTTTAGAAATTAGGCCCAGGTAGCACATCAAACATATGACAAGAAAAAAAATCAGTTTAAAGATAAGGGGCGTCATCTATAGATAGCATGCAATATTTTTGCAAGAAAGCCAAGCATTCTATCCACTGACAGTATATAAGCCTTTCTCTGACATCTCTAATAAGTGGGGAACACATTTAGTGTTTAGAGCCTTAATGAACTTCATCTGTTTAGCTTCTCAAAGCAAAGTTCAAGAGGTGATCTGAGCAGCCACACTCACTTTATATCGATATATTTACTATTTAACTGACCAAAATCAGGAAAACAAGACACAGCAAAACTAAGTGATAAAAACATAGCTATAAAAGCTCAAATCAGGCTACTCACAATTGACACTAGAAGTAATTAACCACAAAGAACTTAGTAAGAGTCTGTATCTCTGGGTAATTTTAATTTAAGCTCTAAGTATATTTTTGGATACCATTTTCTCTCAAAATGATAATTCAGGTGCTGTATTACAAGCAGCAATTAATGCATGAAATACCTAAAATATATCTTAAGCAAGAAATGGTCATGGTGACTTTCCTTCCAGCCTTGAATCAGAAAGAACATTTAAATTTTTTAGAAAATTAAATTAAATTTGAAACTCATTTTGAATGCAATTGCTTAAAGAGAAACACATGAATTAGGCTTTACATATATAGCACAAATGCTATCAAATATATTGTTTATAATACTACAACACTAAATACAGAAATCAGAAACTCATTTTCAAAGATACTTTTTTTCTTAAATGGCATCATCTAGTAAGCTCTTTTATTGCTTTGAGCAGTCTCGTCAACTTGCCTTAAAAGACAGCCATGCAACATGGCAGTAGTCTACATTTTAACTTACCCTTAGGGACTACTTAACCTCTTGTTTTACTTTTCCTAGAACAAAGCAACAGTAAGGATAACCAAGAGATGATATATATGTCATAACTATGTAAAGGTCAACAAGGTTTAAACACATTGGGTTCTACTCATAAATATTTGACTAATAGGAGTGTATTTTTCATCTTAAACCCTAAGATTGGCATCTCAGTATGCAGCAAATTATTCTGACCAAACATGTACAATACATGATTCTCAAGTTGAATTTCTCCAGGTACGTGCCTGAATGCCAATGTCAAAAACCAAGGACTGGCAATAATTCTTCTCTTACCATTCCTTACATTATAAAGATAATTGACTACATCAGCATGAGTCATACGATGTGCCCGATTCTGATCCTGCCTACACCAACATTCAATGATTCTGGATTCACACTGGAGTACGTCAGAACCTGGTTTTATACAACTCGTTCCTAACCAAGTGGAAGCTACATTAAGTTCGTAGATCAGAAAGAGCAAACTAGCTTTATTACAGGGGAACAGGCAACCTCAGTCAGGACTAAGTTTAGGCAACCCACACTGCCTCTTCACAAACCCTTGAAGCAACTGGTTTTAGTGCTGCTGTACATATTTTCATAATAGAAATACACTCAAAATCTTTCCTCCCTGACAGCATTGAAACAAAACAACCCAGGAAAAAGAAAAAAAAAAAAAATACAAGAAAAGCCCCAGTAATCTAGAAAATCTTCTTATAATTGAAAAGAAAATTTCTTTGATGTGTAAATATGTAATTAATGGCTACCTACTTACTACTCTATGGAATCATATACTTTTGTATTTCAATTATTTGATGTCTGATACATCTGTATCATGCAGCAGTATCATCTTCTCTCTTAATTCTTGAACTGAAAAACAACAGATCTAAAGAAGTAGCCATGTGATTTCAAAGAAAAAGTCATCATATAAACCATATTTTCCTTCATAAAAAAGAGAGGTGACGGGGAACCTAGATAACAATTTCATACATTTCCATGTTTTCCAGGCTGTTGGATTAAGCAGGTTTTTCCCCCCAAATTGGTATGGCTTGAGTTAGATTTAAAATCTATTCCCAGAGGAGGCTGATAAATGGATTAAAGTGGAATATAAATTCCCTGTGTCACCCAGTCCCTTAAACCTTGATGTCAGTAACATGCCTAATAATTCTATTATTATAAACGTCAAATATGTTTTACATGTGTTCGAAAGAATAAATGGGTAACAGAAGAAATGGAACACTCAAGAAACTGTAATGCTATTACTATGTTCCATGAAAAAACATCTAATATCTATATTACAGTGTTCATCCACTAGTATTTTTGAATCTTATTTTCTTGAATTTTGCACACTGAATTCCCTCCTGTAAGAGACAGACCAGCATATTCATTGTGCTACACATAGTTTGCTTTCCCTTTACGATGCTACTTATATAAGCTAGCATAATAGACTGGAGAGTGAGCAAAGGCAGAATAAAAACCCACAGTGTGATTTTTTTAGTAGTTAATATGAGAAGCAGCACAAAGGAATCTTGCTTAGAAAATATGAGAATTTTTATTCTACTCAGCAAAAGGAAATGCCTCAGCTGAAGCAGTGTTTGCACTGGATTTTAAGAAAGATGTTGCAAAGTATAGAGAGCAAAAAAATGACAACCCTTTCAGAAAAATGACTTACAAGAAAGACTAAAAGAACTGGGCTTGCATACACTTCCAAAGAAAGATGGGAGAAGTGGATCAGCATTACAATAACCCTTAAACAAGTAAAAAAGCCAGTGATTTATCATTTTCCCATTTCCTCAAAGTACACAGAGGAAAGTGCTTTCATTTGCAATCCATAGGCTTGGAATTAAATACTAGAAAGAAGCTTTTCAAGCTCAAGTGGAATAAAATACTGGAACATTTTACCAATGGAGATAAAACCTCATTAGGAAAATCTACAATAAAAAATTAGAAATACTTTGGTATGCTACAGCATATAACAGTATCAAGTTATATTTGATACTATCACATACTCGATCAGGTTGACAACAGAATCTCAAAGTTAACTGCATTCAACTTTTTCCTGATTCTGCGATAACGCACTCAAAGAATATTACAATCCTCTAACAGTGAAAATATTTGATATGTAATGGGAAGTAAGAATTTTTGAATAACACACAATAAAGCATTACACATTTTAGAAGAAAAACAGTGAAAGAAACCTCAGCTATCTAATATAAGGTATATATATAAGTATAAGGTGACAATAGAAATTTCACGACTAGGGGGACAGAAAAAATCACCCTTAGTCTACTTCTGTGTCCAATCTTAAAGCTTATGTGATCTAAAATAACTCAAAGTTCCCTAAAAACTGTTATATGCCTAAAAGTTCCAGACTACGTATAATAAGTTCCTAATTCTCAGGTTGGCTAATCATATATGGCTCCTACTGAAATCAAAACAGCATTGGTCACTCACTGCAAGATACCTCTGCCCTGCTTTATTTTCTTTGGGTGCGTGTGAAAGGAGGAAGGCAGAAAAAAAGATCCAAATGAACACAACAGCACACAATTCTACAAATTTAATTTATATTGCCAGATCTTAGATACTAGATAAAATAATCTGTTCTCTCTTTCACAATTCATTCTTAGGCAGAATTTGCTCCTCTTTCAGAGATTTTGATAAAAAGCTGTAAAGCACAATACTGGAGCTAGTTTTAGCCTTGTACTTACTTTCCTATTTGAAATCCTTCTGGCTGTAAGAAGAGATATAGACAAGTTACCTAGTTACTCTGAGGTACTATGTTTCTGTGAAGTTAATAAAAATAATGAGGCAATTCAGCAAAGCATTGCTGTCTCATAACAATGCTTGAGAAATATACTACAAAATTATAAAATTTTGCTAATTAGCAAAAAACCATCATGCAATCTATTAGTAAGTATACTTTTTATTTCACTAGTTGTATTAACAATTTTGTAATTTTGATTTATTGTGATGTTACTATGTCAAAAACTGTGAAACTTGTACATTATACCATGCATTTTGATGTACAACCTCATTTCAGTCCTACTCTTTACCTGTATTACAAAACAGTACCTAATTTCTATTTTTCCCTTCCTTTGTTTTACTTACATAGAAAATAGTGCACCTCTTCTGTACTTATTTTAACTCTTAAATTCAAAATTTGGCCGTGCTTATTCTTTACTGCCAACTGTCTATGTCAGACATATTAAGCATTACAACAGTATCTTATTGAATAAGCACAAGCAAAAAAATATATACTAGTATATGTATTTTCAAAACACATTCTCCTCAGTTATGTATATTTTTTTATACTTCTGCACGTGTGTATACATTTTTTAATTCATATCTATATATATATATGAGAGGAATCAAACTTGAAAGATTTAGCCCAAAGCTGTTCACTGATTTGGGCTCTCTAGCAGAGTACACTCAGGACCTGATTTTTCAGGGTACTGTGCCCAGTATGTTCAAGGTTTGACTGTCATTAAATTCAGCTCCACTGATAGTGCTTAGCATTTAGTGCAACAACACTCTCAAATGTAAACTCCTAGCAGAACATACGCAGGATAATCATATTGCTTAATGACTGACACCTAAATTTAGAGGTCTAAATTGTGAGGTCAATCCCTCAAGGCTCTGCTACCATCAACAGAGAGAGGTAGCCTTGCATCCTTATTTCCTCCCATATGTTGGCACTTATAACTTCAAGGCTGTCCAGTGAGTTGAATTCACAGCTGATTTAGATGAAAAACAATAGTTTCAGGTGTGTTTTTGGCATGTTAAGCTTGCATCTGGATCAGCTGATCTGTCTGACCATGTACGCGCACAATCGGCAGTAGCAGTACGAGAAGTGCACAGGCATTACTCTGAAACTGGCCGGAGCCAAATGGAATGACCTCTACTGAGAACAGCTTATGGCACCAGCGTAATTAAATTAGATGGCTGGCAAAGAATGACATGCATATTGTGTTAAAAAAAACACATGGAAAGAAAAGAAAACTCCATCAAATGACTTCTAAGCTTACATAAAATGTACATAGAGGCAAGGACAGAATCTGTATTCATTGAGTAGCAGTCCAATTATCTTTACACTTAAATTTTCTTTCTACAGGTCCTGCTTCGTTCAAACGGCATGTAATACAAATTCTGCAACAAATAAGGCAGTTTTTCAGAAAAAAAAAATCTAATTCATCACATGATTACAGGGGTTTTTTCCATACAGTGAATAAAACTGAAATCCTTTGGTGAAAAAGCAGTATACAGTAGTTAATGCAGTGTCTTAACAAACACAGACAAGGAGGGAAAATTACTTCAAATAATTTAAATAATTATAACTTTAAAAATAATTTTAAATAATTGCATTCAAAAACAGAAAGGTATTTTCATATAGGTTTCTGTATCTGACTACAGAGAGCTTAAAAGGGCAAATTCAAGCTCCAGAAATTTCATCATGTGAAACTACAGGAATGTCAAGTGGTAGGGTAAGAACACTTTGGGCACGTTGCCATCTCAGCTACAGAAATTGATTTTTAAATAACTCATCATTTTCAACAATCTTTTACATCTTGTTACAGAAAATACATAAACATGCAGCTAAGAACCATAGAAGTGGCCCAAGTTCATTAAAATTGATAGACCTTCTATGGACCATAGATCAGGCCCCATGAGTATAAAGCAACATCCTCAATATGTGGCAGTGCACTTTTCCTTTTAAGTACTTCCACAGGCAAATAAGTATTTTATAGAAACATATATCTAGCATAATAATAGTACAGAAAATTTAGATTAATTTGCTTCAATGACTTCTATAATTATGAAGAACAAATCTGTAGACACAGAAAGAAAACAATGTCTGCCCTTTTTAATTGGTACTCTGCTATGTATAATCATTCTATTGCTTCTATTGATGTCATGTACTTCACTTGTGGTATCAAACAATCCCTTGTACACTTTTAGAGAAAAAATCTTAGGGTGACTTACCATCTTGTGAAATGCCAAAACAGTTAATGTTTAACAGTGATGCACAGACCAACTGCTTCTTTTTTGTTTGTTTAATACATACTGAAGATACCATGGTTTGTTTCACAATACAAGCACTTTCAGAAGGTACACCCATGGATATAAATTAGAACATAAATTGAGAGTTCTCCTTTTTTATGAGGTAACAACGGGATCCCGTGGAGGTGTTTATTAGACCAAGTTAAGTGGAAGCATTATCAAGTTTTTCTTTCAATGAAAAAATGTCAAATAAGAAGAGCTGAATTCCACAACAACAACAACAACAACAAAACATTAAATAGATTTAACAACTGAAAAACACTTCTAGAAGTAAATCCACCAAACTGAATGAAGTGGCACTAAAAACATTAGACAATTCTAACTAGCACCTCAATCTGTGGCCAATGAGACTCTAGTTTCAGCATAGCTCCCAACATTAGCATCTACAATCAACAGATTGGAAAATATATATGAGTGCTAGCAGCTTTTCCATTAATTTTGTTACAGAAAGCAACATGGACCACAGATTTTGTCTATGAAGAAATGGGGTGATAAAGTAAAATGACAGCTGCACATAAGGCCAGAAAAACCAAATCAAAATTTGCACTCTGTGCATGAATTGACTCCGTATTAATATCATACTCTAATTATCTATGCTTAAAATATAGTCATTTTAAGCTCTGTGGAGAATAATGACCGGTATTTTAACTCTGAACTTAGCTGTAAATCACACAATGCAATCATCTTGAAGTAACAGGAGACACATACTAATATCACACACTACCAGGTAAAACAAAGCAAAAAAGCAAAGGAACAAAGGTCCATTCCTTACTGTCCCACACCAAGTGTGCCCAAGACAAGAAAGGAAGGTCATTACTGGAAGTCCTGTGCCAGGTGTTTTGCTCTCTCTCCCTGTCCTTACTTTCCCCCAATAGGTTACATGTCCTCTTCGTTTTCCCCCCGACTTGTCATTCCCAGCTGTTTGTTTTTCCCCATAGTTTTTTTTTCCCCTTTACTTTCTTCCTGGAAGGAAACTTTGTTTTAGACAGACTGGAAACCAACTTCAAGGCAAAAATCAGGAGCAGCTGCCTCATGCAGATACCATGGAAACACCTAAGAACAAAGCGAGTACACAGTAACTATTTCCTGAGAACATTCCTCCAGCATCCAACCATTTGCAGGTCTTCTTAAGCCAAATGTAAATTTAAGTTTTTCCCACCTTTCATTTTTCTTATATATTTCATCCATCTGCTTAATTTTTTTATGCAAACTTCCACCATCTACATCATCTCACAATAATAGATGTCCACAATTTAATTACAGATGGTCTGATGTTTATTTGATATAGTAAAACTGGAAAGGCAGTTTGATTGATAGAAAAAAGTATTTAATGGACTTTCTGCTAGGAAACCTCTCTTTCTTTTTCTCAATGGATTTTTGAATATTTCATTTGAAAACTTCTGTATTAACTAATTTAGGCAAAGAGTGGATTATACTTTGCACACAGAACTTCTCATCTGTGTTTTGCACTGCACCACGCAAAATGCATCCTTGCAGCAGCTCACATCTGAAGGCTGTTACCTCCCTATGACAGCATGGTATTAGCTCCTCTTGGTTTCAGTGAACACTCACGTTAGAAAGTAATCTGCTTTTTTAAAATTGATTTTGGAATCTACAAAACCTTTATCCAGCAGGGGAGACTACACAATATATCCAAAGTGTAGATAATATGTAGAGGAGATTTTTGTAGTTTGGTCCATAGACTGATAACTTCGTACTGCAGTTCCAAACTATTGTTCTATGCATTGCAGACTGAAGTGTCATTTGATTTATTAAAAAAACAATCAAGACCATTTACTAGTGACTAAGTAATATGAACAGAGATAGAAGTTCTAGATAGCAGCATTAAGATATTTAAAAACATCTTCACTGGAAATTATGCCACAACAAAGACAGAGAAAATGTTGATTTGTTGTTGTTTTCTTTTTAAAGAAGCACTACTGATTGTTTCTAAAGAAGCAGTAGTAATGTAGTGAAAGGCTATTTATTATTTTCTTTTAAATGTATTTCTCAAGAAAAAGCCGTAATTATCATCTTTGTAAAGATAGGGGGAAATTACCTTTTCTATGTTTCAAGAAAATTATATCCTTATGGGCCTTTAACATGGATATCAGATTGAAAGAACCCCATCTTCTCTCCCAAACATAGATGGCTTTTGACAGAGCTAAAGAAAGTAAAGTATCTTTGCATTCAATAATACTCCTGATTAAAAGAATGCACTTTTTTTCAATTTCACTTATTACTTTCCAGTCTCAGCATGAGGTATAGAATTTGTAATTTGTCTTAGGTTCGCTGCATTTCCTTTCACTGTGGAGTAATTAATGAGTTTCAAACCGTTATATTTAGGCCATAGCATTAGAAACAGCTGTTCCTACGAGGGCTTTTGGTTCCAAACAAAACTCACCAAAATTCATGGGAGATTGAGAGACAGAGGATTCTGTGAGCATTCTCCATCAGAAACCTTAATGACTGACCCTGCTGACATACCCATGCTATTTGCTCACCATTGAAGTTCTAAATTTTGTACTCTTGCAATAAACTGTAAAGTTTCTAGCTAAGATACAGGGGAAACCCTCAAAATGTGATCCTAAAGCTTTCAAGAGAGAAAGCAAGAGAACAGAATCTATAATCTATAAAAATAAGAAATTCGGTGCTCAACCCATATTTTAGGTGCCTGAAATCTCAGGGCTAGGACACCACTAACCTGTAGGTAGCTCATGAACGCAATTAAATCAAGATCTATGCGGGCACTTATATTTATTGGTCACCTGCACGGTCGATTCTCTTCATAACCGCTAGTCTTTTAATGTTGCTTTTAGGAGAGTATACCTGTCTTTGAAATTATAAAAGTTAGTAAAAACACCCAGCACAGAAACTAAGACTTGCAGTGTACTTATTGATGTGTAAATGGTACCTAATAATATTGCTTGCCTAAGTTTGAGCCTTAACAAACTTTGAAGGAAATCCAAGCACGAACTAGGATGGTTCCCTCCCAAAATTAAGCAGGAGTCTTTACCCTGCTGCATGCCCTGTCGACATCCGCAGCCTTATTACTACAGCCTTTGTTTCGACTTTGAGCAGCAAGAAACAGTCATTTCAGCGTGACTTGCTAAAAGGGCCTTGAAAATGACACTTTTAAGGCGTTACACAGCAGCAGCCGCGGCCCAGCGCAGGCGCCCCTGCACACGAGCGAGATCCAGCACTTCGGCCCCCTCTGCCCGCTGCGGCCGGGGCCGGAGGCGGGGCCGCCCGCCGCTCTTCCGCCCTCGCAGGCACCATGGCGGCTGGCAGAAGCGACTTGCCGGCACCGAACAGGGCACATCCCCAGGCGTGAGGCTGCCGGCGCCCTGCTCCGCCAGAAATGCCGGGCGCTCACGGCGGCCGGGCCAGCGGGGACCCGCGTACCCGCAACCCGCGTACCGGCGCAGAGCCGGGCGGCGCGGCATGGCCGCTCGCACCGCCCCCCTCGCACCGCACCGCCCCGGACGGGACGCGGGGCGGAGCCGGGGGAAGTGGCGGCCGCGGCGGTTCGTGGCTGCCTGGGCGCTGAGCTGGTGGCGCGGGTGCCCCCGGGTTGACGCGGTTCTCCGCCCCGCCATCGCTGGCCTTCTGCCTCTCGCCGCCCGGCGTGACCCGCGCCTCTCCTGCCGCCTCCGCGCAGGCCGGGCGGTTCAAGGCATGAAGCTGAGCAAAGCCCAGTACGATGAGATAGCCCAGTTCCTGGGGCACGTGCAGCCCACCCGGCAGAGTCTGAGGAAGCTGAAGGAGAAGTTTCCTAGGTAAGTGCATCCCGCCTTCCGGCGCGGGGCCTGCGGGCTCGCTGCGGCCGGGCACGGGGCCGCGGGGACCGCCGCGCCAGCTCCGCCCGGTGCCCCAGCTCAGGCCCCACACGGTACAAAATCACCTGCACACGCACACGGTCATCGACTGCCGCTGGGAGCAGGATACTGCTCACCCTCTGTGACCTGAGAAGTTGGCACAAAATAAAGAACACTTCCCCCGACACACGTCCAAGTGAAAGCTCTTGGGGCCCTTCATGAGCCTCTTGGACACCAAGGAGGTCTTCTGATGTGAATAAAGTCTTACGGTGCAGAACGAGCCTCTGTGGCTGAAGCCAAGTGTGAAATACATCCTGCAATGCCAGTGCCCCTGTTTCTTAGGGTTAAGGGACTTTATGGATCCATAATTCTCTGCTTGCTGCTGCATTCCAGATGAAACTGGAAAAGGGTTCATCTTTTCACTTAGGGACATTCATGTGTTTCTTTGACTGAGCTGTGTTCAGAATTCTCAAAGACATTTGCACATGACCATGGCCTAGAATGGAAAGGTATCCATGGCAGGATGTGCTCCATGCACCAATTTTCATTGCTGAAATTTGCTTCCTACCAACTACAACAGAGTTCTAAAGAATGTTGCAAGGTTTCACTTTTCTTTCACATTTGGGGGAAGGAATTTGCTGTTGCTGAATTGGACAGGAAAGCAAGTTGAGTTCTGTGGAGAGAAGAGTGGTGCTGTTTCTAAAATCACAAGAAATAATACAGAAAAATGTAGGGGGTTAGATACTGTATCTAGTTTGGTGAAAGAAAGAAATTAACAAAACAGAAAATCATTCACATGCTTCCTTGAATGAACCTTGCTTGTCTTTAACACAAATGCGGCGGAAGAAACTGACGCTGTGTGTAACTTGCAGTATGTGGGTGAAGAGCCAACACTAACTTAGGCTTTTAAACTGTCCAGTGAAAGTGTGAGAGAATTGCCTTGTTACAGAGAAGAAGTGATAATAAAGCGTTGTGGTTGGTTCAGGGAGTGCATTGAGTTGCATTTTGGGAACCCAGTTCACCTTGCACAGTAAGGTGCTTTTCTGCAACTTGGAAAAGCACTTACCTTAACAAAGTGTGTCTCAGGAGCTTAGACTTGGCTTTATCACTTCAGTGCTAATGAAATCAGGAGAGAGTGTTTGTGGGTAGTTGTGTATGCATGCATACATACATATGCACATTTCTCTTTTTCTACTTTCCTATAAAGTTGTCTTGAAAGAAGGTTAGAATTTGGGTTGGTTTTTGAGGTTAGTCACTATTTTAGGAACCTGCTTCCAAGACAGATCCATAGGCACATGAGTGTTTGTTAGTCAAATTTGTCCAAAAAAAACTGGGCTTTTCTGATGTGTTTTACTTCCCAGTCCACTCGCTTGGTGCTGCAAAAGATCCATTGAATCCTCTATTTCAGAACTTGATGACTCCTGAACAACTATGTATAACTAACAGTATAGGGTTATTTAGGAAAAGAATTCTGTTTGTTTTTTTTTTTCTAAAGGACCTGGCTCAAGTGTGGTGAACACTGAAAAACAAAGGTTAGCTGTAGTAGTTGCTTCCACAATTAAGTGGCTATACCTTTATCTTGTTATTCACATTATGACATGAGAATGGCGTGTTTTGAATTTTGCTTGTAGATCTCTGCTGAATTTTGTTTGCCCATGCTAGGAGAAGGCTAAAACCTTCTATATGAGCAATGAATTGATAGCTTTTTTTAAAATTGCCTGTCTTAAGTATATTTTGAGGAGCTCTGTACATCTTCTTTCTGTAAGTGTGATATTTCTTTGTTGTCTCTTTGTTTATTTCTCATAGCAGGTCAGATGCAGAAGATAAGCAATACATTCCAAGGCCACTGCTTTCCTTAGCAGTGAGGAAGGTGTGTTGAAATAGACACATGTTAGGATGTGGAAAACAGGCATTCTCTATAACCCTTATGTTGTAAAAGAGGCCAGCTGCAAGCTGCAGAGATTTGTAAACTTGTATACCGTCTTAAGGGGGAGGCTTTTTCAGTGATATGTTTGATAACTGTGGAGTAAGTTTTTTTTATAATCTGGAAATTTTGTCATTCTCTTCTAGGACAAGAAGGGTCTGACTGGACTTTCTGGCTGGATTTTTTTATTTTTCTTTATGAAAGCCAGAATCAACTAAAGCCCCCCACCCACCTCAACTTTTTCATTCAGTCTTTTTAAAAAAATACTCCAGAATCTGTTGTGGTACCTACAGTGTGATGAAGGTGTCCATAGCCAGTTTCTCATTATTATATGGTAACAGTTGCTGATTCAGACTGGAAAGTAGTAACATCCATAATAGCTGCTTTCACCTTGCACTTTCAATCTTTCCCTGGGAAGGATTGGAATTCCACTGGTAATGTAATACATAAATTGACAGTTTTCAAATATTTCTGGTTCCTACTGCCTCATAGATCTTGTGGGTCTTTGGATTTCTGCATTAATCTGCTCAGTTTTTTTCTAATACTGTCTTATCTCTTGGCTCTTCCCTCAGCTGTTGTATTTCCTGAAGCCTTGCATTTTATGCTCCTAATTTGTATAAAATCTCTTTCATGCTATGTGAAAGGGCCTACTCTTGTTGTGCAGTTTCTCCCTAAGAATAAATTGTAATTTCTGTAAACAATTGCCACAATGTAGTGCACAGGTATGGTGGGTGGTAGCTGCCACCCTGACCTGTGAATCTAAAAAAATTTTAACAGGGTGGTTTGTGCTTTACTATTATTGAACTACTTCAGGAGGTGAGATTATTACTTCAAATGAGTATTGTCATGTGACTTATTAATGTCAAAAAGTCAAAATTAAACTGCTTCTCATACTGTTTATAAGTATTTTAATACAAACATTGGGAATTCTTATATTTTACAACCCTGTAACTTTCCATACAAAATGGATTTACTCTACTTTTCTTAAAATCCAGTTATTTTGCAAAAACTTGGATATTGAATTGCTGTTCTTTTTCTGTTAATGCTGTGCTTTGTATTTCATGCCTGGCAATTACCAATGTATTATTCATTTCTTTATTCTTAAGGTATTTGTTACATCCTTAGCAGTTGTCTCCTAACATGTTCCCATTTAACAGCAGGGTATTTGGATGACCTAAGGATTATCAAAATGTGATTTTAAGCACTAAGCACAATAAATCTCTGCCAATATTGGATCACTGATCCATAGTTCCTTTGATCTTTTTCACACATACGCCACTGGACTGATAAATCTGTATATTCAGTGTTGTGCTTTTCTGTTGAAGTATACCACATTTTCTACTTAGTTTCTCACCTGAATTTTTCTATTTGCTAATAATTTGTGGTTTTCTTTGCTATTTTTGTATTATATTCTTCAGCTTTCCCTTCAGCTATGGACTCCTGTTCTTCTGAGATACTATTCTTCTCAATGACAGCTAAAGTCTAAATTGAATGAGCCATTTTAGGACTGGTTTTAGGCCATTGCAGGAAATGTTCTGAGAAAGTTAAAATCCTTTTCTCTCTCTTAAATGGTGGTTAAGAACTGCCCACAAGTAGAATTTTCTAGATACAAATCACCTTAGAACTACCTATTTATAGTGACATGATATGTTAGACCTTCAAAAATTCTGTCTTTTTTCAAAGACTATTTTAACTTGTTCTAAAAAGTCCAACTTCTGAGAGTTAAATTCATACCCAAACTGATAATTCTAGTACTTCAGTCTACTGTTTTAATTGTTTCAGTTCTTCTGTATATGGCAGAAAGCAATGGTTCTCTCAGAAACCTTTTCTAAAGCTTCTTGTAGGTAGAACACAATTGACTTATGAATATACCCTTCTCAAATATATACCTTGTATATGTTTTCCCCTTCTCCTTTTGTCCAAGTCTGATTGATTATTATAGTCTTCTTGACCAAATCTTTGTCTTGGTTTAAGAGAATTCAAAGTGGAACACTCTTAAATGAGTTCTCCTTTGTTTTCACCAATCCCTTTCCATCAATAAGGAGAAACAAAATACAAGTAGATTTAAGTGAAAAAATTAACAGTTTACTAACAAGTGAGACTGCAAAAGGCAAAAATAAGAGTAAATAACCACTAGATAGAAAATTGCTAAATCTCACAAACTCCCCCAGAGCAAAGAGAGACCCAAAATGGCAAAAATACCCTTTCCAAGATGGTGCCTGCCATGGGTGACGACTGTATGGAGGGGAAAGGAAAATGGTGCCAGACCCTGCCCCCGAGATGGCGCTTTGCGGGTGATCGCATGGCCTGGGAGACAAAGGGGAGGGATGGCAGCAAACCCTGGGAAGGCATGAGCTTACAGAGCGTTTCCAGTGACACATGAGAAGTACTAGCACCTGTGGGGTCAGTGCCACTGCCCACCAGACTCTGATGGTGCTGGTGCTGATGTCTCTGAACTGTGGGTGTGTTGTGGAGAAGAAACCGGTCTGTCAGCCCTGGTATGAGGTGACCGGGCCCCAGCAACCGGCTGGCTTTGCAAAGTTCACCCCAAAACAGTTTTGAATTGTAAAATGCAGTTTTTCCGAGTGGCTACTATTGCAAGCCCAAGAAAAAACCGCAAACAGCTTCCCAAAGTAAGCCCTCCAAAGCAGATCGTCCACTTTCAGCACGTACTGCCAGCAGTGAGTTCGTTCCCCACTTCCCAACTCCAATTTAAAAAGGGACTGCAGCAATGTCCCCTCTGCCCTGTGGTTCCAGTTCGGGATGCACTGGATCTTAAAAGAGGCCATAACAATTTTTGGATGTGGATGGACATGGAATATAGTAACATTTTGGGTTAACCCATGACAGTCTTTCTCTGGTCTCTACCAAACTTTTTAAGGATGTAAGCTTTGGTGACCCAATTCATTATGATACTGTCTTGGGTTTTTTTTGATGTGAGATTTTTTTCTGGCTTGGTTCTGTCCTGTGTTTGAGTTTCTTACACCAGGTTGTGCTCAAATTGGTGGTTCCAGAAACTTTCTAGCCTTGAGCATCTTTTAGTAATTCCAAACTAATGCTTTTCAAGTTCTTGCACTGATCTGTTGTGAAACATGTTTCAGTCTATTTGAGTATTGCTATATTTTCCCACAGCACAATTTGTGTAGTCTATATTGTATCTCTTCCTTTTTTCAAGTTGTTAAACAAACTTGGTGCCTCTAGCCTGACTTTCCTTTAGGTACCTTTACTTGCATTTCTTTAAAAGAAGCATTAGTTTCTGAGACTATTTAAGTGCAAACTGTGTTACAGAGATTTTCACAGTACTAGTGTTTTGAAGTATGAGCTGACTTTTATCAGCAGCTATGTGCAGTTCATCACTTTTGTGCATCTATTCAAAAAAGTACTGTTCTCATTGTGTCCCTTGTGTGAAAACTTATTCCACGCGATCAAGAGGATCTTTTTTCACTGCAGAAAGGTAAGGGAACCGGGCATAAATATAAGAGAAGTACTTTTAAAATTTTTTCTTCCTTTTTTTTTCCCCCAGTAAGCAAGAGGAAAATGTGATGCACAGCTTCATATTGATATGCTTGAGTATGTCTATTTGGTTTTAATGCATGTAAGTTCATATTTGATTATTGGAATATACACACTTGGTTCCCGCAGCATATCAAGGGGTGAGCATTCCTCTACATTGATGACCTCTACTTTTCATTACTTAGTATCCCCTCAGTTTTCCACACATTTTCAGTAATTGTGTTGCTCTTTCTCCAAATTATTGATGGATAGCTTTATTAAATGACACCCGGCCTGGAAACCATCTCAGCAAGATTTTAATTTTTTAAAAAAAATACAGTAATGTGTTACATTGTAAATTGGAAAAAATAATCTGTTTATTATTTGCTCAATTTTATCACTTTCTCTGTGGTGATTCATATTGAAACAAAGGCCCTAAAGAAGCTTAAATGTATGATTTGAATGTTATTTCTTTTACCAGCAGCTTAAGGCTGAGGAATCATTTTTCCCCTCTTTTCCAGTGTCATTGTTGCCTCTGGTTTTGTTTTTTAGGGTTGGGGGGGGATAAGTCTTTCATTTTCCCCTTGAAGACAATTTTGTTTACAGAGCAATATATTGTTTGTTTGTGAATAATTTTATTCTGCTTTCGTGCAGTGGCTTAGATTGTCAAGCAGTACTGATGAGCCCATGATGACTGTGGTGAGAAAAAGGAGGAATTTTTTTCTTTTTCTTTTTTCTTTCCAGTTCTGTATTCTGGTGTCTGGAGCCTGCAGATTGAGTCAAAGTGGAGGGAAAATTCTTCATGCTTTGCTCTAGTGCTCTTTGGAGCTGCTGTTACCTGGAAGGCAGACTGGCAGTGAGGCTCATGGGCAAAGGGCAGATAGCTGCAGAGTTCGAGGCTCTGAACTCGGGCACAGGATTATTAGACAGGTTGTATTTATGAGCAGGCATCCTATTGCTGTGTGACACTTCACTTGCACTCTCTTCTTCCTAGAAAGGTTCTTGTCATAGCAAACCCAACATTATTCTTGTAACTTCTGCTCTCTCTGGTCTTCTGCATAGTTGATTAATTATTTTGAAAAGCAGAAGAACTAGACTATTTTTTTATTCATTTATTTATTTATTCATTACTCTGCAAACACTGGTGTAGCAAATCTCATTTAGAAAGTTACCTTTGTGCTTGCGAGTGATAGAAATTTATTCTGAAAAAAAAGCATTTAAAGGCACAATTTAAACGCCTTTCGCTATATTCTCAATATTTAACAATGACATAAATTCATGCTCTGCCTATATAAACGATCCCATCAAGTAGTAAATGCTTTGTACCACTGTAATGTATTTAAATATTCTGGAGGATTTAATGAGAGTATCAATGAAATAGTAGAATTTTCAAAGTTTTATACTTTCTTCTTTTACATTAGACTTCAGAATAAACAAAGTTTGACACAGAGTTTGTTTTTGTCTAATCTATGTAGAACAAACCTACTGTAATTTAAAATTTGTTATGTACTTGAAGCTGCAGTAAACCTCACAGGTAAACAGATAGATAATAAGAGATGAGAAGGAGGTCTTGGGTCATTAATTGAAAAGAGAATTAGCAATGTTCAAGTTTCAAGAAGTGACCCACAATAAAATGTAGCATATTTTCAATAATCCTAAAATGAAATAAAAATTAACTGTGCAAAGTAATTATGTGAACAACTGATAATACTCCCTTTGGAAAGATGTTCTTGTTATTTGAAACCTTGGTAGAAAATCTACTGTATCACAGCTTTAATAGGCTGAACCCGTGGGCAGTTTCTCTTTTCACTTAAATATCAGTGAACAATCAATATCAAAGAAGTTGTAATTTGTTGGATTTGATATGACTTGCTAACAAACTGTTTGCTAGTGTTGTGACCAAAATAGGAAGGATACCAGTCCTCTCCTGTAATAGGAAATATTGTGTGAAAGAAATCAACAGTGTCAGTATATAACTCAGAAAAACTTTGTCTTCTTTATTATTCATTAAATTAAACAGAAGATGCTGACTTAAAAGTTAGATATTGATAGCAGTGGTTGGGTTCAGAGTAGAATGGAAAATAGAGTTTTGCTCACATTTGTGGCTTTCCCAACACCAACAGACAGGATTTAGGCAGAAAACTTCCACTGGCCCAGGTGAATACTAGATTTTCAGGACATGAGTGCTTTCTTTTGTTTGGAGAGATAGAAGAAGTTTTTTTGTAGTTGTTTGCATGTTACCTATTAATAGAAAAGTAGGCGTAATATATGTATGTGTCAGCATGAAAGTTAATTTTGAAGGAAGTCCATTGTAGTTTTCTGTCACATTTTTTATTGGTGTAACCATCTTCTTCCTTATACACATATGTTGTCCATCCTAGCAAAATACAAATCTATTTTAATCGTTGTTCTTGAAATTTTGTTTGAAATACACAAGGAAAATTAAATTTTTATTTTCTGAATTCTTGAGTACTGATAAATCTCTTCCTTCTCTTCTCTTTTAATGTTTTCCCCTTCCAGTTTGTGAAGTGTTACCATATGGGAGTACAGTCCTTTAAAAAAAAAAAAAAAAAAAAAAAATTACACAGAACAGGACTTATTACACTTGTGAAATTCATTTTGGCTGAGTAAAGGGAAACCTTTTTTGGCCTTGAGGAATTTATACAAACCACTTAGAAGCCAATACTATATCCTTTGAAGATTTGATGGTGAAATACAATGATTGGAGGGGGTCTTTTAAAGCAGATGTGGAAATTAGTTCCCTATAATTTGAAAATGCATTCTGAATCTGTTGGAGCTGTGTGTTAAGTGCTCTTGTTTAATCCAGAAGAAAAGAAATAGAAAGAGAGAGAAAAAAAGAACCAGAAAAAAATGCAGAGAAAGGAGAAAGCAACAGGAAGAAAATAGAAAAATATAGACAAGAGGGAGAAGAGAAAAAAATGCAAGAGAAAAAGAAATTAAATGGAGAAAAAAGAGAGAAAAGAAAACAGAAAAGGAGCAGAAGATTTAAAAAGGGAAAGGAAAAGAAAAAAGAAAATCCTTTCATATGTCAAAGCTGGGAGAGTTGTCTTGGTCAACATGTACACTACTGTATTGATTTGTGAGGTTTAATTTGGTTGTACTTTCTGACACTTCTTAAATTCCATGGATGTGATAATCACTGGTAGGATAGGAATATAAGTCTTGTGACACAGTCTTTTTCTATGTATTTCATTCTAAAGTAAGCTTGATGTCATCAGACAGACCAACAGATGTCTGTGGATTTAAGGGCAAGATTATGGTGGTTGTTAAGGGAGGATGAAGTAGAAGTTTTAACACTGACCATATGTGCTTTTTAATTGATTTGTGGATTTTAGGATACCATTATATTCATGTTGCTTATATTTAAGGAATATTGTGATAGAAATGGTAATTCTTGATTGTATTTTAGAAACGGTTCCATAATGTATCATTCTTCTGAAGCCTGAAAACAAGGCTAGGTTCAAGTTTTACGAGCGTAGGCGATTTGCTACATCAGAATGGAAAATATTTTATTCATGCATTGTTTTTTGGACAGTCATATTCTGGGCTATATTACAATGGCACGATAAATTGCTGAATACACTGTCTGTTGAATATGACCTCACCATGAAAAATTTGATGCATTAGAGTAGGAAAGGTTGGAATATATCAACCTTAGCTGACAAGGGACTTTGAATTTTGACCTAACACAGATGACCTTTGTGTGCAATAAAAGTGAGTTTAATCTCCAGGTCAAGGTTGAGGTGAACAGTAGGGCAATGTGGATTGGTTTGTACTGGCTGTGTCTGGATCACACCTAGCAAGCAAAGAAATCCAAGGTCTTTGCACTTCAGAGTAACCAAATGCTTGTTTACCTAAACTCATATCTGTTACACCACATTTAAAAACTTGTGGTACTGTAGACAGCTAACTCCTTAGCAGCCGTAGACTATTTCATTTGAAGCTCAGTGTTTCAGGCATGAGGTATGTATATTCTGCTGCTATAAATCACTGAATAGGTAAATAAAATTTCCCCTGTAGCACGTAAAAGAAGGACTGTTCACAATACCGCCTTGCTGTGAAAAGGGTGAAATGTAGAAGGTCTGTTTCTTTGACAGCTCGCCTGTCTTTTAAACATCGTAAGTTTATTCCTAAGTCTTATGCTTTTAAGAGGAATGTAATTAAGAGAGTTCTGATATGTTTCACTAGGCAAATACAAAGAAAACAGGTCCTTTTGAGCACTCCTTTGCTGTAAAAGGTATTTGATCAGAAAAGCTAAGTTACAAAATGGTTTGGGGATTGTCTAGGTTACATAATAAAGACATATAGATGAATTTAAATAAAATATTGTCGCATTTATAGCAGTCACAAACAAAATTCATCTTTTTAACTGGCTCATGTTCTAGGAGTGCTATTTCACTGATGTACCACAGGTACATATGCTGAATACTTAACACGTTGAAGAGTGGTAGCAGTGGTGCTGTTGGAAGGAGAGAGTTCTCTTTAAATCAGCCAGGGAAAAAAAAGTTTGAGACTAATGGAAAGAACCTCTACTCCTTTAATAGAGCCTGCAAAATATATTCTCCAGGACTGATCAGCTCTGAAGGCTCTAGAGGTTTGATGATTGGAATGGCAGGAAATCACGCTTTCAGGACATAACGAATTGACTAGGCCATCCATCATTTGTTAGCATGCGCTGAAACACTGGGTTTGTGTGCAGAGGTCTGTGATTTAGTAAATACTTGAGAGATGAATAGAGCTTACACACAAGGGAAGATATTGCTGTCCTTCAGCAGCCTTAGACACAGATCCCTGCTGAGAAGGCCGTCTGACAGCAGCTCATCAGTAACTGGCCTGTCACAGTCAGTGATGCCCACCAGCCATCCCTGGTATATTAAATGCATTTTTAATATCTGCTTCAGTAGATTTAATGAAGAAAATTTAGTTTCCATACTCTGATCACTGCTTTCTCAAGTGTTTTAAAGCATTGAGCAAAGCACTTCCAAGAAAGGAACTATGCTAATAACAAGAGGAGTTCATTGAAAATCAGAATGAAACAGGGGTTTATTATCCAAATAGTTTCCTTAAGTCAAAACAAAAATGTTTGGAAAAAGCAGTGATGATCTTAGAAACAATTGACCCTCCCGCAGAGGGACCTTATGCAGCAGGCTGTGCAGCAGCAGAGATACAGGGCTGGGAAAAGGTGTTTGCACAGTGGTTCTATTTAGTGTGGCAGAGCTTGCCAAAAGGCAAAATTGCATTTCTTAGGCTCTCGTGTGTCAGTAACAGAATCAGACAGAATCATCATTCTGTCTGGCTTTCAGGGTCCAGAGAGAAGGGTGGCTGTGAATGGAGGAAATGGAATAGATAAAGTTTTTGATTGCTAGCATAGATTTTGTTTTGGTTTTGGCATTTTTGCAAGCAATGCTTTTGGTGAAAATAATTGTAGCATTACATGGTATTATATAAACTGATATAAGAAACAAACAATAAGATACAATAGGAAATAAAACTGCTGTTTTTATAACTTGGCAGACTCACTGAGAGTTATTCAATATTGGCATTCTGTGTGTAAGGATTGTACAGAATTATATTTTAACTTCATGGCAAATTATAAGATCTTTTGCTGTCCATACATGTAGAAAATCTTCACAGTTATTTCATTTTCCTTCCAACTTGCAGGGAAAACTTCTGTTTACATAAAAGCAAATAAGTTGATTCTCATTTTGTGATGAGATTCAATGCTTATGGTAGTTACTTCAAGACAGCAAGACAAACAACTTGATTTTTGTTGCAAACATCTATTTGAAACATTGACTTCTTGAGCTTTTTCTCTCTCAGGAATCCATTCTGTGTTCACAGAAGAGAAAACAAGTCCTGAATGAGACCTATAAATTTGATTCTTGTATGTGTCAAAACAGTAATGTATTAAATGCATATTATTATAAAAATTTAAGAAGTGTCCGAAATGCTTACATTTTTATAACACACAACATATTAAATAATACATTTTCTTGTTAGCGTCTGTTTGCTGTCATTGTTAGCAGGACCTATGATTTATTACTTAAATTAATGACTACAACCATTTTGGTGCTGACAAATGCCCCTTATGGCTTATCACATCACTTTAAAAGCAGCATATATGCTTCTACGAGAGTAATTTTTTAATTGTTCATTCTTTTAAGTTCCTGGTGAAAGTAACACCTCTATTTTCAGTGTGAAAGTTTCATAAGCTTGAATTACACTCTCAACTGAGTGAGATATTGCTGAGGATTAATTTCTGTAAGAAAATGCAATACCAAAACTGATCCTAATAAAATTGTCTTCTAAGCCAAGCCTGATATAGTATTGTTACCAAGAAAAACCAGCAGCATTGATAGAGGAATGGAAAGATAATACCCTGCATTCCTCTGATCAGGTGATGGTTGAAAGCCTTGTTCATGTTTTTGCTTGGCTAGTTGGTACCGTACAAGTAGATGTCAAACACCCATAGGCATGCTTTGTTACTAGTTTTCAGCTTGTATCTCATTAAGTCCTTGTTGTCCATGGACTTCAAATGAAGAATTCAAAATAAATTAATTTCTTGTCAAAAGACTTAAATTTGCCAAACAGGAACCTGTGCCTGTCATGGGAAAAACATTATGATTTGTGAACAACTTAGGATAAAAACTTTTGTTTGTAAGCAACTAAAGCAATTTTTTTACATGTCTTATGTTTTATTTGAGTACAATCTTTTTTTAAAATTCTTGTGTCCATAACATTTTGAGTAATGATAGTGATTTGAATAGAAGATACTATCCCTTCCATTGCACACGCCAGGACATCCAGTAGCCTGATTGGTAGTGACAGTCTCATTGCTTTGTATTAGAGAATTGTTGAACTTGCTTTATCCTTTTCATCTGAATAGAATGCTAAGTGTTGCTGTCTATCCAAATGTAGAAAAAGGCTTCAGATCAGGATGTAGTGCTGAAGAGGACTTTATTGTTTGGGTGATTGTTCTCTATTTGCATGTCTGTATTTATGCCTTCAAAGTCTTGGAAGCAGTTGATGGTCTAGTTTCCCATATATTTCCACAAACTTCAACACAAAATAAAAATGTTCTAAGATAGCACACGTTCTTCTTTCACAGAAAGCAAAATGTTGTCAAATATTCCTTTGAACAAGACACCTGTGATAGCAAAAGTATTCTTTTATGCAATGTAGCCTGTCTGAAACAGTTTCAAAGGCAACATAGAAGCTGTGACCAGGATGGAGGTAATACTCCTGTGACTGAATTACTATAAAGGGTCTTTTGGAGTTCCCTGTTGTTAATTGAAGACACCAACAGCAATAAAGACGTCACATTTCTCTGTTTCTATTTGTGGTTGGCTGGGAGATAACAGAACTTCTTATCAGTCTTCTGTTGTACCATCCAGTCCTTTATTACATCTCTTCTGTGGAATACAGATGCTCATTTGGAGACTACAACTTGTGGAGAGTACAGTAGGCAGAGAGTGAGTGTATGTTTCTATATATGAAATGGCTGTTGAACATTAGCCATTTACAGCATTAATATAAAATGCAATGTGTAAATGCAGCTCTCCTTCAGTTTTCAATACAGCTGAGCAATATGTCCTCCTAGACAAGTGTATTTTCTTAGGGTACACAAAATACAAAAAGAGAAAAAAAACTTGAAAGCTAGATCTCTGGTTCTTACAGAGCTTAAAAATGAAGATCTGCTTTGACCAGTTGGCAGGTACTCCAGTAAGCCAAGCAAGTTCCAATCCAAATGGAGTTCAATGAGCTTATTGCAATGAGTGATCTAACAGAGGAATATGTTTTCCTTTATTAGGAAATATGTCATCCTTTTATTAGGAACGGGAGAATATAATTGTTGACCAAAAAGAGTAAGTTGGGCTACATTTTTTATCTCATTTGTATTGTGTTCCTTTGACATCAGTGGTCTGAGAAAGAAAGGAAAATGGTCCTTTATGGAATAAATGTATAGTTTCAGTCTAAATATTTTCCTAGCCATATCTGTCTGCTTGATATGTCATCTAAGTGCTGAGCATTTTTTTCCAAACAAATTCCATTGGTTGCCCAACAACTATGATTCACAAGCTTCCTGCTTACACTTTTTGTTTTAATTTGCTATTTAGACACAGACCTCGACAGTGACAGACGATCATTCTTACACATTGTTATTTTTCGTGGTTTCAAGGTTTCTGGGTAGAGAATTTTGTCCATTTATCTGCACTAGATGCCTGTCATTCTAACATTTTAAATCAGTAAGTTAAAGATAATATTCAAATGTTTCAGCTACTGTGTAGAAGTGAATATATTTTTCTGTAGACAGATTTAGGGAGGTCAGCATGTATCACATATTACTTGTTTGTGTTAGTTTGTTTTGTAATTTTAAGCTCTTTAGTTTCTTTTTCAAGAATATCTCTCAGTGGAACTTTGCATTAGTGGATCAGGATGTTTACTGAAATAACTGGTTGAAATTATTAAAATATGCAGTGGAAAGCAGTGTGCTTAATTTAATGGGCCTCTGAATATTAAATGCAAGTAAAATGTTATATAGACATGAAGCCAATTGTTATATTATAGTATACGAAGCAATAGCTGTGTAAACCCTAACCTCATAATTTTGCAAGTTCTACTTTATCATGTAGCTGTAAAAGGCAATCAAAATAAATCATGGAAGATGAAGAAATATTTTCTAGGGCTTTCTGTATGCGTTCAGAAGTGGTGCTTGATCCATGAAATTTTAGTAAGCATATTAAATAATACAATATGATGTGCGACGTGTCAAGGCTGATAAATTATTTTGTATAGGACATTTATACAACATATGGTGAGCTGCTATGTGAACAGCTTAATGACTAAATTATGTTAATCTTTCTTGCCATATTTACTTTTCATTTAAGAAAAGGCATTTTTAAATTTTTATTTTACTTTTTTTATCATGTGTAGATATAAGAAAGGTGTAGGTCATCTCTGAGAAGCCGTGACAGTGATCCAAGGTTCCTCAGCTGTGCAGTGTACATAACACAGATGTTGGGAGAGTCATCTGTCAGCTATGCCTCTCCTATGGAGTTAAAGTTCTAGGGGGAAAAGAATTCGACACAGTGCTGTCACTGTTACATTTTCACAATAGAAGAGCATGCAAATAGTCAACCTCCTGCTTAGCAGTAGTGCCCTGTCTAATGTCTGTGCTGGTTAGAATAAAAAAATAGTGGGTGCATCTAGGGCTCATAGATCTGACAAAGGTCATGCTATGCTGGGCATTTGAATTGGAAATTGTCTGGACTTAGATTTTATAAAGCTCCCAGTGTTGTCGGGGAAAATTTCAGCAGGGTTTTGTCCCTAGAGAGGCCTCTTAGGCCCTTTTCTGTCCTATGAATGAATTTAGATGTGAGGGTTTCTCTTGCCTTAAAACTGTTAAGTTCATTTTGCATACATCCCTAGAGAGAAAAACTGGCAGATGCTTTTGTCTTGGAAGTGTTTAAAAGAAAACTGCAGAACAGGAACAAGGGAGAGAAGGGGCCCTGCGTGGAGTCCCAGAACATTTTGGAAATGGCCAATATGCAGTTTTCATCAGTACTAAGGCGGGGCGCAATATGGTGCCTGTAGCTCACTAGGGAATATGAATGTTGATTAAGCATACTCCCAGGCTTTGAAATCCTGAAAGCAGTGTCAGAATAATGGATGTTGAGCAAATGTCAAGCATTTGTTAATTTCGCTGTTATTTGGAGTTTATCTACCATGATCAATCAAATAAACTAGTGCTTCTCTGTTGTGGCATGTGTCATTGATATGGTGATTAGGTGGATAGAGAGGCCTTCTGCCTTTTTTTTTTTTGGTTAATCCAGGTAACAGATTACATATGAACTGCCATAACTTTAGGTTAAATGTTTCTTTGCAGTTGGTTTAGTGGAAAGAGTTGCATTAACAAAATACCTAGGGGGTACAGAGAGACAAAAATATTTGCATATATGCTGTGATAAATTACATTTGTGCAATTTTTTCTGCTTTTGGCTGTAAAATATTACTGTCATGATGAGGGAGAAATTGCTTCGAAATAAAAGTTGATAGAGGGATCTTTTACTTGGTCTTAGAAAGATAAGCTTGAAAACAAAGTACTGATTTATGGCTTAGCTCCCTTCTTCACTCTAAATATTTTGGTTTCTGAAAACCAGAAAGTTGATCTCAACATCCTCTTACTGATACCCTTTAGTTAAAAGTAGAGGTCTCTTTTATAAGAATATGAGCCCTCTTATAAAATATATCATGCATAATGTATATGTGTAAGTTGTTAGTTACTCACTAACGTGCAGACCTATAAACATTCCAGTTGAGAATATTTTGTTCTCTTTCTCAGTTTTCACTATTTTCTGAAGTCCTAATTCTGTTAGGTTGCCACTCTTTGAAATTAGGTAACATATAAAGACCTGATATTTAAATGTGAAGAACAAGATTAAGATTTATCTGAAAGAGAAGAAGGCTCTGTGGCCTTTACTGCTTTACTGTAAAATATTAAAACTTCAAAATATGAGAGGATAGAGTTGGATGTTTTGTGTGAGGCATTTTTGAAAGCTGTCTGAAGGATATTATCGGTCAAATTTCTATGAATTCCAGTGAAGTTTATTTAACACTCTTCTCATTGACTTTTTTTTTATCTGTGGTACTTATGGACTTAATATAAAGACAGTAATGTATATTTTTATTATGTTTTTGATAAGTCACAAAAATATAAGAAGTGTCAGTGAGTCATGCCATATTACTTAATGCATGCTGAGGTAATCTTCAACTTATTTTAACAGAGAGCTAATGTTTGTTCTTCCTTGGCTTCCACATTTATTTATCAAAGCTGCTAGGCTTATTCTACCAAAGCCAGTGAAATTTTGGTTCTTAGTGAAGGTGGTTCTGTGTGGTCAATCTTATTGACTGTTGTTATCAGATATGACCATTCCATTAGTGTTCCATTAAATTCTGTTCCATGGACTAAGAGTTCTGGAAAGCCAGCATTGGCACTGTGAGAAACAAAGCTTATAGTCATTGTATATATTTTCAGGGCAATATAAGGAACACCAGAAAACTCCTCTAGAGAGGGGAGGAAGGGAAAGGAAAAGGAAGAACCTGTTGATAGGAGTGGAAAGAGTAGAGAAGTTTTAGGATGCACTAATATAATGTTGTGATCAGCTCTTGTGATGTTCCCTTCGTATTGCCTTCCAGTTTCAGGTAGACAGCTTTTTTAAAAAGAGAATGCTGGAAGAACATTAGTAGAAAGAGATAGCTGGATTTCCTTCTTGAGCATTTCTGCAGTCTTTCCAAGGGGAAGTAATTAGTGGCATTAAATGACGTTATTCCCTCTATGGCATAATATGCTATATCTCTGGGGCTGAAAGTAGCCTTTGTAAATATCAGCATGCATGATACAACAACTTAGATATGCAAGACAAAATACTGCACTGTTGGGTAGGTAAATGTTCTGGTTTAGGGCAAATTTGGGAGGAAACTTTCAAAGAGGACTCTTTAGTAAGCAGATTCAAGTGGCCCCTCCCCCAACTTGTTCAGGGAAAGACAAGAATTATTATCTTTGTTTTTCTTTTTATTTTTGCTCAATAATTACAAATAACTTAAAAGTTGTAATTTTTTTTAATTATAAACACTGTCTAGGGCTCTAAAATCTCAAGGAAACTAGCTATAAATGGATTAATCTCTTGCCTTGAGTCTGTATCATAACCAAAATGGGAATTTACTAAAAACTCTCACTTCTATATCATCTGTGTTTGCTTCTTGAAATTTTATCCTGAATATATTTTAGATTATATCCTGAATGGGAAGCATCAATAAGATCCTAACTTGTTTAAGGAATTAACAGTTTTGATTGGATAACTGGAAGCTTTTTTGACTTAAGATGTTCACTTTTTACCCTGGAGAAACCTGTGCAACAGTGTGTGTGCTTGACATGTGATGCGTGCAAATGCTAAATACAGTAGCAGCATGAGGCAAGTGTCATTAACAGTAATTTATGTAATGAAAGCCACCTGGCTGTCTTTGTAATTAATTGCTTCTAAATAGTAAATTTTAAATGTAGTTTATAGTTTTCTAAATCTGATTATATATTTTTAGGAGCAAATTGTTTACGGGTATTTAGGGATTTATTTAGTGCTGAACTATGCTTTTTACATGCAGGCTAATGTTTTAATACAAAATGAACAAGCTAATTAGCTCGGAATTACCATTCATTCATAAAAATAGTTTTCTAAACTTAAACACCTAACTTATACAGGACAATATAGTTTTGCTGGAAAAAAAAGGCTATAAAGTAGAATTATTTTCCCCTTTGTCCACAGTAAATAATTTTGGGATTGAAGTCTGAAAAACTTATCTTAACTGATCTATTTCTTTTCCTGGGCATAAAAGAAAGTAGCTCAATAGGCTAATCCAAACAAAATGAAGGAATGAACATGAAATAAATATTTTTAAAATTACTTTCCGGTAATAGTTTACTGAGTATATTTTCAATGTGTGGACCTTGGCTCTATTCAGTAGGGCAGATAAGAAAGGAGAAGGATAAACCCCTGGTTTAAACTGTATCTTCTTCACCTTAACTGCTTGTTGGGGTCCTTTGCTCTTGCACCCTAGGAACATCCTTCTTTGCATGACCAACATCAGATAAGGAACTACTTTAGTGTATTTTTATCTAATGGTTCAATATTTAGATTGTGCTACTAAGATAAAGATGGCAGACTTGCAAACATGTTTCTGGTACGGTCTTAACTGAAGTAAATTGAAGTAAAGTGTGGATGATGTACACTTGAGTGCAAATGTTCACAGATGTTTTTCCTTTTTCCTCAGTCTCTGGTATGCTGCTGTATGCCTCTGCTTTCTTTCCTGGAGATGCAGAAACTTTTCTTCTTGCTAAGTAACTTGCTAAGCTTTAACTAAGTAGTTGAAATGAACAACATAGCAAATCATCTACTTTTGCGAGTCTCAAGCATTGGGGAACTTTTTTTTTAATATTCTCAAAAAATTTAATGGTAGAATTAAAAGCAGAATTATTGAGAATACCAAGAAACGGAGATGTGGTGGACACGTTCTGAGATTATCAAGGTGTATGTGGAGACAAACCCTGTTTGTCTCCTATCAGTTGCTTATGTCAGTGGATTCCCTGATTAGATGCTTAAAGATGGGTTCTGCTGTCTGTAAGGTGAGGACTTTCAATAGTCAATGAAGCCTGATGTCGGAATATTTAGGAGTTTTAATTTCACATTTTAGCACTGACAATGTTTTTCTTAAGCCCTATTGTGGATATATATTGTTCTGTATTACATCTGAAAGTATTTTTCAGTTTGAAAATGTGACCTTACAAAATAGTTTTATATTTTAATGGAAGAGACATTAGTGAAATAATATTTTTTTATAGAGGTCTCTCTGTGGGTTTGGCATTGGAATAGGTTCCAAACATTCACGCAACAAACATTGTTTCATTCCGGAAAGAAATTATATCAGAACAGTATCTTAGGCAAATTACTGTCCATTTTCACTACTTGCTTACCAAGATTATAAAGCTGAAAAAGTAGTTTCTTTTTGTATGGACCTGCTACTCTTCCATTGCTGTGATTGCTGGGTTTTTTAACATGTTATTTATTTATCTACTGTTAAAGCATAATGCCGTTTTTCTCAAACATATATATGTGAATGGAAAACCAGCATTTTTGTTCGTCTCTTTTCAGGTTGGGAGATTGATCATAATACTTTGCAATAATTCGAATATGGAGTATTTTTAGTTATGCTTACATTTTTGCTATTGGAAATCAGATTTTTAGATGTGGGTGGAAGAAGATGTAATTTATCTCTGCAAAGAGCTAGCATTATTTTGGGATCATTGCCTGTATTGGTTATTTGTACTTACCTCTGCAATTTATTTTTTTCACATCTGATACAGATTGTTCATAGTCTGCAGTTGTTTTAAAATATATTGGTTGTTACAAGAGACACCAAAAAATTAGTTGTCTACAGGAAGAATTGGTGCTCTGTTCTTAAAGAAACTTCTAAGTCTTCCTAAATGAAAAATCAAACAGTATCTAATACTGACAATTTTCCTCTGTCTGCTGCTAGAACTTATTGGCCAACTAGGTCAGACATTATTAAAGTTCAAGTGGCCCAGTGGGAAAAGTAATGGCCTTACGCTACTATGAATTTTAAATGCTGCCATTTCTATGTATTGCACCATCATCTGTTCTCACACATCACTAAATTGTATAGAAGTTGTGGGACCAACCAGTGTCAAGGTCATAGAAGTGATGACTCTTCTCAAGTAGCCTAGGCTGGGCTTTGTCATACAGTTATACTCATAACTGTGGCCGTAGGCAGCAAAGTTGTATGCACATGCCTGAATTTAATCTTTTTATTATCATTGAATAGTGAAGCCTGTAATGCAGCACATCTTTCTCCTCAAAATCTTTACTTCGTATTTTATTTTTGATCCTGCCAAAGGTATGAAATTGACTTTGAGGCAAAGGCAGTTTTTAGGGATCTATTTAGGTCTTTTGAGTTGAGCTGTTGTACAGCTTACTGAACTGGATATCAGAGAATTTTAAAATTGGTTAATGTTATTGTTCTCATGATGAGCTTGAATTTCATCTGGATTTTAAATGTATGGTATTAAGTCTGAAATGAGCACATCATCACACTCTTCTTGTCGTATATGTATGTATATCTACTCACACATAGTGTAACAATAACAACAGTAACAACAACAACAACAAAATAATAATAATCATAATCATAATAATGGTAATGGGAGTATTTCCTCTGTAGAAGTGTATTCACTTGATAGTTTCCAAAGGAGTAGCTACCATTAATGCTTCATTGTATGGAAAGCTTCTTATGCAGAAATAATAAAACTGGTTTTGTATTCCAGACTTGAACTGGTGTAGCTGGAAAGCTGGAAAATTAGAAGATGGCCACTTTATGGAAGTTAGCATTTTGCAACTGAAGACTTAGATACTTCTATGTTACTCAGTAACCCTAATTCAAACTAACTTATTGATTTAAAAGTATATAGACACACACATGTATGTAGACAAGTATATTGATTTAACTTAAATTGGTAATTCACTGACTTCTGAAAAATCATTGATAGATTTGTGAATGATAAAAGTACACGTGTACAGAGACAGTACTCTGCTTTTTGAGAATTTTCATTCAGAGAAATGACTACAGTCATACTAAACTATAAGAAAAAATGTTGTACTTGAGGCTACAGTAAAGAAAGATTAAAGCTGTAGCTATTGCAGAGGTCAAGGTGCCTCCTTTGTTCCATGCTCTTCAGGCATATAAGCCTAACAAGCTCTGGGTAGGCCTTTGGTATTCCTGAGCCTTCCTGGATTGTCTTGTGGAATCATTCAGACTGCTAAGAAGCCTTTTTGTTGTCTGGACAATCCTGACATGTGGAAGAAATTGTGAGAATCCACAAGTTGTCGCCTGCCCTCAGGTGGGAAGTTGACCATCAGACTGGCACTGGGTTATTTACAGGGGTAGCTGTGGTGCTTGCTGCCCACGTCCTGCAGTTCTGGGAAGCCACTGAGGCTGTGTGCCTCTGTGCATGGTATGCATTTGAAACAATGCTGCTAGATCTATTTGAAATCCATTACTGACAGAGTTTTTACAAAATAGGGTGGACTGGTTAGCATGTGATAAGCAACATAAACATGGCTTCCTTTAGGAGTCCCTGTTCCAAATCATTTGCAGTATGGAAGATGAGGATTTGGCTGCTTGGATTTCTTTCATGTCTTTAATAATATAACAGGAAAAATATGTTTTAGACACATGCTCTGAAACTTCAGGATAGATGTGAGGAGAATTCCCCTTTCACCACTAGCCTTGTAAATTTTTTTGATTTATATCTCTTTCCTCACTTAGATTTTAAAACTGGCATGGCAGCACCACACAGTTCTAGCCCTGTTAGTTTATTTTAATGCTCAATATTGTACCAGTAAAAGTATTTTTAGACTTACTATACATGGAAAGGGGAAGTTCTTTTCCAGTTAAAAAAAATGAGAGACCCTGGCTATCTACTTTAGAACTTTAGAACTTTCATATAACAAAAGATATGAGTAGGACTGCATACTCACGAGAGACTGTGGAAGAAAATTTTTTCCCCTTATTGAATTCCTGCTATAGCTAAGTGGCACTGTATGTTCTTCAGAGAGAAGGTTTGACACTGCAGCTTTGGGATTTCTCATATACCAGCTTCTGAATGTTGCAAACACAGCTCCTGCCCCTCCCCTCGGTTATTTAACCAATATATTTATTGTTCTAATAAAGTGGAATATTCAATTTTATGAAAAGGAAACAATGAAGCTATTCTGTTATATATAACATATTTGTCTTACGAACTATGCTTTCCCTCTTCTTGTCTTCACGTGTGTGAAATCTCTTTAGATGCTCTTCCTTTGTTCTGTCATAAAATACATTAAATCTAAACCTGATTTTTACTTTTTCTACTTTAGGCAACAACTGTGGAGTTAAAAGTGAGGGAGAGGAAATTCATTGTAAAACATGAAACATGAAACAAGTGGAATCTTGGTTTGCACCTACAACTCCATGTTTTCAGTAATCTCAGAAAATATAGTAAAAGCTGTAAGTTGCATCTTAACTGCAAAGAATTCATGATTTGCAAGGGCTGATAATACAATATTTGTATAACATTTGCTGTGCTTGGGTTTTCTCCTTCTGAGGCTGAAGTAGCAAATATTAAGCTGGACAGCACTCCAAATCTTGATTGCATCTGCAATTCTGTTTTGTTGAGGTGATGATCTGATACCATTAAATTGCTTTCATCATTACTAGCTGTTTCTTAGCCAAAGTTTTGTATCTACTCTAGATACAAAGCAGTAAACTGCTTATATGAACTAGTAACTTATCTGTTACTACTTTATATATGAGTACTCATTGCAAGCCAGAACGTTTCTGAAACACTCTCCAGGGATTATAGCATTCCTTGTCTTCAAATTCTGAGATTCATTAGAAGAGAATGGTCTGAATTTCATTCTTATGTAGTAATTGACCAAAAGGCATATTATTTTCCCAGCACCAAACTTGCAGTTTTCTTTCTAGCTTGACTGATATCTGAGTTCTTAGAGATCATTTCTGTTATCCCTTTTTCTGGACTGTCTTGGGCATCCCATTCTAAATGTTGGATTTGTGTATTAGAAATAACTTTAATAACTGTAATACTGTTATTTTAATGGCAAGCAAAATTTTATATCTTTATATCACTTGTAACCTAGAACTTACACTTCATTTTATAAAATAAAAGTAATTTTATTTTTTAAAAATAGGCATTTTTAGCTAAATTTAGATTTCAGTTTTCTGCTCAAATCCACTTACATATTGACAAGAGCATGAAATGCATCAAGCATTCAGGTGGAAGTATGCCACTGGCATCAGCATGGAGTAGCAAAAGGTAAATTGGTGTCGTGGATGCCAGTATGCAAGTAAAAGAGGATGTCTAAAGAGTGAGGCTGGATGCATTGAACAGAGCTCTGGGAGTTAGATTCATTACTGTCTGGAATCGCAGAAGAAAATGTTTCCATGAAAGTTGTCACTACAGAACTCAAGAGAAAAATTTGCTTATTTCCCTGGGCAATATACTTAGTTCTATGAGAGGGATAACAGGTTAGATTATTAAGTGTTTAAATGAGGTAGTACTCAGAATTATGACTTCTGGGTTTTTGTTTGTTTGTTTCAGAAAATCAGCAATTATGTACCTTGGCTCTACAGTTGTTTCTCAACAAAAGGGTCTGCTTGTCACAAACCTATCTTCAAGTAAGCCATGAGGCTTACTATATAGTTTATTCCATGAAAGGCAATAGCACGGTACTCAAATGTTATTTTGAATAAAAAGCCACTTTGAGTGTTATGTTTCTTTTCCTGCATAGCTCAGCAATAAATGCATTTGTCTGCTCATTTGTTGCTTTGAAATCTTATATAGAAGTATCAGAATGTGGATGGAGTCCTGGGAATTTAGCTGCTCCTCTAGAAGTAATGATAACTTCTATGGTACTATTCCTGCTGTCATATCAGCAGTTGTGATTGTGCTGTTTTGCTATTCAAATTCATGTTCATGACTTCTCTTCCCTGTCCAAGTACATAGTAGTGTCTTTTTCAGTGTTTTCTGAAACCGTGATGTTTCAGTTTTCACTCAATAGGATCTTGCAATAGATGCTCCATCTGTGTTTTGAGGAGCTACTTCATTTTGCCAGGAAGTTGTCTCAATGAAATTGTAGCAAGGAAACACTGAGTGGCAGATGAGTGGTTTTAGTGTTTAAGACAGGAATGATGTTAACCGAAAAAAACATGGAAGCAGCCATGTGAAGATATAAATCCACTTCTTCTGGAGAAGAGGAAAGATCATTGAGTAGTAAGGCTTGTAATTATTTGAATGGTGTTATTGATATAATTCTCTTTGCCCCAGTGATAAAGTTGCTGTACGGCAATCCAGTAGATATCCAGTTTGCACTGTTATTTGAATGATTTTTTTTTTTCAGTATTTGTGCTATGTCCTAAATTATCTGAACAGTTGGAAAGACTGTTCCGTAGGAGAGGAGTGTTGAACTAAATGGAAGTAGGTCACAATCCAAGGACACCAAAGAGACAAATAAAATGGACAAGAATAAGAGAAACATTTAATTTTGAGAAGACCTTGAAGGTCATCAAGGTCATTAACCCAGCATTTCCAAGTCTGCCATTAAAGGTGGAGTGTAAAGGGGGGAGGAATAATGGTCTTAGGTTTTTTTTATCTGTCATTGTCAGTGTATAATAGGATAATGGTAGTATAAATACGGTTAACATGCAAGGAGTAGACTAAAACCACAAAAATTGCTATGTCATTGGAGGATAACTCAAACCAGAGATCTAGTCAAATGCTGTCCTGATCTGTTCTGGGATTTTTCCCACATCTATCTCTAAATTCAGTTCTACCATTATGGCCATGTAAATCTACAAGGTAATAATAGTTATGTGGTGAGCCATTAGGGGGCCATATGTATTGAACTTATTTATAGCCTGCAGGTTTGTTTGGTTTTTTTTTTAACATCTTGAAATATCTTAGCTTTCTGTATCTGTATAGCCTGTGTAAGTATATAACCTTCATTTCCTTTGTTCAACTTTTAGTGATTACATGTGCAGGTTGCAGATTGTCATAGTTGGATTATGCACCTTTTGGAGAGGCTTTGTGGTTTGCAACTCCTGGCCTCTGTGTAACGTGTATTTAAATAAATATTTATTATTTAAATACTGTTTACTTTATGTGAATAGAAACTTTATAAAAATTAAATTCTTTAATGTATTGGACTGGTTTTTTTCTGTAATCCATTAATTTAATAAATCTATATGTTAGTCAGTTTCAGTTGCTGTCACTTTTATACTGTTTTAACATTCGGTCTCAGTACTCAGGGTGAACAGTCCAATGTGTAAAATACCAAAGATCAAGGCTCAGCTTACTGCTGTCACACAGATGTTGTGCTGGGCTGACAAGTCCAAAATACAGAGGCAAAAAGCCTGGAAGCTCAGCTATGGATAAGACATACTTGTAAGTTCTTTATACAGCACTGCATTAGTCTAGTCACTTTGTTCCTGATTCTTCAGCTGCTTGGTTTAGAGGTAACTTTATACCATGCTGCATATACATACTGTCTGTTTAACTCTGCTCCAACCATCTAGTTGTTTTGTGCTTCAGTGTTCCCTTTTGAAAGTGAAAGTAGGACTTCCTTATTTTAAAGTAGTGTTTCTGAAGTGTGACAGTTGGAAGGAGAAGGATCATTTATGTATGGAGAGAATATGTGCTTTTAATGTAATTATGATATGATACAGGTGTTAAATTCACATACAAGAAATCTGACAGAAGAGTGAGACTTTAGACGTTGTGAAATCTCTGAACTACCTATGCTGTGCCATAGTAGGTACGTTCATGGAAGGAAAAAATGTTAATTATTCATAATGCTTTGCTGTACCATAAAACTCGATTTATTGAGACTATAATTTGTTCAAGTTGCATGTAGTAGAAAAATATATCAGGAGTAATTAGTAGTATTCAGGATGTGATGAGGTAGATATACCCACAGAGGACAATTGAAAACAGTAGCGGTGTGGTATTGATTGCCTTTAGAGGAAAAAAAATCTTGTCTCTTTTCTAAATGTTAACAATTCAGAGAGAAAAATTCCCACTTGGGAAGAATGCTTTCCAGGTTGCTTCATTGCCAGGTGTTCGACATTGAGTGGAGCCTTAGATGAATGAAGCTTATGGCAGCTTTTGGAAATGACCGACTCCGGGGAATCTTGGCTTCCTGCTGTGAAAGTTTCCATTTTCAAAGCACATCAGTTTCAGTGGGAATGTTCCACTGGTCCCATATGCTACTTCTGACAGAGGGGGAAGTTTTTTAACCTGAATATGAGACAGCTACTGAAGAAGTTCCCTTGCTGCTAACAAAATGAATTTCAATATGTTGCCAGTGAACAAGCGGCGTGTTCCCAACTGCTGATGGAATTTAACTCCATCAATTTTTAATGGAAATTTTGCTTTAATTTCCATTTTTTCCCTGTCACCTTTTAGGTCCACTACTTTCTCCTGGTAGGACTTTTGGGTTCTGAAGTTGAATCACCCAAACAATATGCTAGTTTGATTTGAAACTCTTGCTATATTTTCCTCCCCTCCCTCATACACTCTCTCCTTGACCTAGCAGCAGGAAGCCTTTGTCTGAGGTGTTCATCTGGAACAACTTTTCCACACTTGTTTTCATGTTCTGTTAGATTACAGGGCAGCAGGCCTACCTTTGAAGCTCCCTTCTCTTTTGTTTCTTTGCAGTGCACTCCAGTAATTAACTTTGTCCTTCTTTTATTTGTTCCAGTCAATCGCAGTCCACTCTGCTGAGCATCTTCTCCCAGGAGTACCAGGTTAGAAGTTTTCTCCTTTGTGAGGGTTGACAGGTGCCTAATTGAATGATGAATGTCCCTTTATTTCTTTGTAATTGAACTGCCAGCTTTCTGATTGGTTTGGAGGATGTTCCTTTTTCCACATCAAGCACCGCCTGAGTCTCAGTGGATGGCTGCCAAGCCTACCCATCCATCTGTCTAATAACATCTAGCCTTTGCTTATTTGGTGGACCTGTAATAAATTATGCTAAACCATTATTATTCTGACAATAATAATTTCCCTGTGTTGCGTGGTTCCATGTGCTAAATGTTTGCTGACTTGCACTGTCAGTGCTGCTTTCCATTGCTGACAGAGATGATGATAAATGACCATTGCCGGAGTGGCAGAAGGCAAGAGAGGCAGAAAATGGAGTCATTTATCATGAGATGACAGGTGTCAGTCAAGTGGCAAGTCTCTGTGGAATTACTTTTTGTAGTTTTTCAAATAAGTTGTTTTTAAGCAATGTTCTTCCTGGTTAAAAATGCCAATTGAATTGTAAAACCAGAGTGCACCAGACTTAGATGGAATTGAATTGAGGGAAAATTAATACAAAGGTTGAAAGAGAGAACAAGTTTTTCTTTGCCCTCAGCAGCCTTCGGTAAACTTATTTAGATTCAATTATTGTGACCTTACTGGCTTTTACATATGGTACATTGCAGTACACTCTGAAGACGTTCAATTCAATAGGTAGATTGAATGTCATTTCTGTATGGAATCTAAAAGCATGGTTCACATCTATCAAAGTGTAGCCAAGGATCGCGTGTTTGTGTAGTCACGATTCCTGTGTTTTGATCTATGACACCTTTGTAAAAGTCGTTTTTTCATTTTTCCAGAAACAAATCAAAAGAACACATGCCAAGCATCACACTGCTGAAGCTATCGAAGCTTACTACCAAAGGTATGACCTCCCCACCCAAGTTAAGGCTCATCATAGATACTGATTTTTACAGCAGTTGTGAGTAAATTAGTTTATTAAGCTAATTTTATATAACAATAAATGAAGAATTTGGGAATACAGAATGGTTCACCTAAAAATGTTTTTCACTGGAAATACAGAAATTGTTCAGGATTTGGTCATTCTGATTAAGAAAGAGTTTGCTTCCCTGGCTCTAAGTTAGGATAAGCAAATATTTTTTCCAATGTATATAATGGCATTTATTATGTATTGCCTATAGTTTGTAATTTTTTAGGATTTCTGTGTCAAGACTGATTTTGATGACTTCCTTACAGCAAGAGAGCTTGTTCTGCTACAGTTGCTTGTTTAAAACAACATTTGTGTTACATTACAAAAAGTTACATATTCATGTATTGCCAGTTAAACCACTAATTTTTAGATCACTCCTGTTTTATCAACAGAAGTGTCAGAAATAGTTTTTAAGGGAGGATGAAAACCTTTATGTCATTTTACAATTGTTTGCATCTTAAGCTAATAAACTGTGCTTGCTACACCTTGTAGTTTTTCTGATAGTTCCATAGGCTTTACTAAAAATATTCCAGTGACATAATTGGGGCATAGTGATAACAGGTAAAGATACGCAATTAAAATATTACTTTGTAGAGTGACATATCTGAAGAGCATGCATGGCAAGTGAATTCCTACTTGTGATGTATGATATTCATGCTTAATACTAATCTGTATGAATCAAGAAAATAAACAAAGAGCCTTCATTTGTAAACAATTAAATGTGCTACTGCCAGAGTCATGTATTTAAAACTTAACCACAGCCTGATTATATTATACACTGGTTGAGAATATCTAGTGTGAAGTGTACTAGTTTGGGTGTTTGATTTTGGTTTTTTAGTAGTTGTATTGTTTTGTAAAATTTGTACTGGATCACATTGCACTTTTCCTAGGGTTGATTCTTGTTTAGGAAGAATATTGACTTAAAATTTTGTTGTGCTAATAACATGCATATACAGTACTACTTTTAATTATTTTTCACTAGAAGTTTCAGTGAAGTGGCCTGTGGTAGTTGTAACTGCTGCATAAGTAACCCTTTCCTTAGACTATGTGTAAATCACTAGTTCCAGCCTGAAACTTCAGCCTGAAACACGGGACAAGATTTTGCTTTATGCAAAGCAGCAGTTGTATTGGTGTCAGTAGGGTTGTAGGTATGATTAAGTTTGTCTCACATCAGGTAGGAGGATTTGGTCTTCTGTCTTCTTCTGTAGTCTGAAGTATGATAGCAGTACATAACTAATGCATTATGTATGAAGTTGTGTGGTAGTGGTAGAGAAAATCATTCTTTATGCTGTTTCTGAGTATGTCATTTTGCAAGTGTATTAACATGGCTGAGTAAAATGCACATGTTTTAAAATCAGAGATGTTCTGGTCAATAGCTAAAAAACTCATTTCAGTCCTGTTTTAATAGATTTACTGTGTAGTATGTTTAGGAATCTACAGAAGCAGACAACTTGAGATAGAAGCCACTTTGAAATACTTCAGGTGTAAATATGACAAACAAGTCTTCTCCTCTGCTCTTCTGTAGCATCCACTTTACTGCTGTAAACCCCAGACTGGGTGCTATGCTCCTTAGTATTTCTGCTGACATACAAGCAGATAATTGTGCTGTCATTGCTTTCTTAGGTCAGAAGCTACCAGGTTTTGAAGGTAGAGATTTCCCGTGGTCCCTGTTAGGAGCAAGTAAAATAGTTGAATAGAATAGTTTCTTCTACTTGGCTGAGACTTACTAGTGTGAAACTTAGGCAAGCACAAAGTACAAGAAGGATCAGCAGGTTTTCAGAACTGTATTGCCGTCAGCATGTGAGACCTGTTAGTCTATAATGGAGTTGCCAGAAGCATTGGAAATATATGACAGAAATTTACTTCATTCTCACTGGGGCTGTTCGATCATCTAGATGCATGTTTGAGAACTTTAATCTCAAGTACATTTTCCTGGTTGTGTGTTTTGTGTATGATATTCCATTTTCTTCTGTTATAAATTTACAATGTTTAAACATGTTTTGTGGGGTTTTTTAATATGGAACTGAAATAATTTACACCAGAAAGCTTTTTAAATTTCCTTAATTCGTTAAGCTTCAGAATAACTTGCAAGCAAAAAGCCCTCTATCAAATCTCATGTGAAGGCGTGTTATAAAGGTGTACCACCCATTCTACAAAAAGGTAAAATGATAAAGAATTTTAATGTCTGTAACTAATGAGCAGAAGTGTCTTCTGATGGATAGATAATGATAGAGCTGGAAAGGCTGTGCCTTCTAATGATGTCAGTAATGATGTGCTATGTGAATACAGATAGGATAAGCGAGCAAGTTCAAATGTTGGTAACTATTGTTCTTTTCCACATGGCTGCAAAGCACAAAGTGGCTTCCAATATCATAGCTCCTTCCCATCAGCTTCGGAACACAGGTTTCAAGTTTTATTGAAATGTAAATATCAAGCAGTGAAAGTAACAGAAGTGAGGAGAGCAGCATTGTGTGAATTGATGGTCAGAAACATCATTCTGTAATACCCTCAACTAGAAACATTAGGCCTTTGCCACTGATAGGATAATGACTTTCTATCAACCTTCATTGAATCCTAAATATTTCTTGTTTTCTTTGTAGAATATAAATTGTTAGACTTATTTCACTGAAGTAAGCCTTTAGTACTTAAATTACTGCCCAGTTGATGAAATCTGGAATAAATTTGAGAGCTTATGTTTTTGTATGTACTAGTGAATTGGGTTAGATATACACTGCACCTTCATAGTTGAAGGTCATATGGAACCAAAAATCTTTACTGTGAATAATAGAAGTTTATTTGTCTGTGATGCATCTTTAAGTAGTACATATATAATTTATTTGTGTATTTATTGTCACAATTTTTTAAATTTCTTGATATATTCAGTTTTTTACCTGTGTCTTCATTGAGATGGATATATTTTGCAGATGAATAGAATAGGAGACAACCCTGGAGAGTTAGTGATTGCTTAAAATACTTCTTAAAAGATTATCTATAATGCCAGTTAAAGCACTAATTTTTGGCATTATCTGTAATGGGGTATTGTCCCCCAAATGAAAAAGATTCACAAGGGATGCTGACATGTATAAAGTGGCCTTTTCTTGCCACTGCAAAATTACCTGACTTTGTCTTGTCTAGGTATCTGAATGGGGTGATGAAAAATGCAGCTGCCCCAGTATTACTGGACCTGGCCAATGAGGTAATCATCTTTCTTTTTTCTTTAATCTTCCAGTGTAAAACCTGAGGGGCATATCTACAGTGACTTTAGTGAGAAATGTAATTAACCTAAAAAAATGGTTTCAAGGCACATTAGACATTTTAAATGGTTCCCCAGTCTGTTAGTACTTAAAATAATTAGACAAAAAGCCACGTTTATTAATAAATCAGTTCATGTAATTAGTCTTTTAACTTCAAGGCAAATGTGTAGGATACCCTGAATTTGTATTTTGCTGAAAATTTCCAACAAACTGCAGGTCTTTATTGCATAAACTTGCTAAAAATTCTCAAATTGATTAAATGGAGTTGTATCATTTTGATTCCTTGCCTTTAATAACAAAACCCATCTAAGTTATTACTATTTCTTAGTAATAGGAAGGCTTAAAACAGATAATTTTCCTGACTCCATTTATTTCTGTTCATATGGATTAGAGGATGGCTAATGAAAACTGCTTAAGATAAAGCACTTAAGCAGAATAAATTTTTCAGTACATGAAAAGTTCTGTACGGATGCCATTAAAGTCTTTACAAATTTATTGATGCTGTTTATTAATTAAAATATGAATTTGCCTTGTTATACAAGGTGTTATTTGTATTAGAAACTGCTATCTTAGCACTACATTAAAGAAGAGGTAAAAAGTTTGAACAAGTGGCAAGGAGTTTTCCTAGAAAAAAAGAAATTGATGAAATACCTGTTTTTTAAACTCTAAAATATTTATCTACTGTAATAGTAAGAGTACAATAGCTGATACTCCCTGGAACTGCTCATGCAATCCTCAAAGGGATAGAATGAAATATATGCTGTTTTGTGTTGCATTTTAATAGAAAATGTAAGAAGGAAGTAGAAAATGAGTGTTTGCATTAAAAATGATATGGCACTGTGAACATTAAGTGTAGCAATAGCAGCAAGTTCTACATGTTAAATTAGAAAAAAAGAATGGTTTTTCTCTCGTGTACATTGCTGCAGCCAGCAAATGAGTGATTACCTATCAATTACTGGAAGGTTTTAATGGTCTGTGAAGTGTCTGTGTAACCTGATCATACAGTTAGCGTAGAATCAAGAATTTATTTTGTTTTAGTGGTAATGTGTAGCTTCTTACCATCTCTGGAAAAGACAAATCTTGAAGTACTGAGAATAGAAAGTACTTTATATAAATAAGTACAATCTTACTAAGAATTTAGGTAAACATCCCAATGGATGATATATTGCACCCATATTATATGGGAACTGTCATAAAAATATTTCAAGCACAGAGTAATATATCTGTTACTGGTTCTTTGTATATTTTTCGCATTGATTTAGAGATGATGCATATAATTTCTGACTCCAGTGAGCATATCTTTGTTTATATTTCACTAATGCATTTTTGCAATTCAGATCAAAGATATCTGCAGTTCAGAAATAAATAAAAATTAAGCCTGAGAGAAAGGGGAGATACATAAAAAACTTATTTGTTTCTGGTTTTGTAGTACAGGTATATCAGAAAGGCAATGCATTTTTTGACTGCCACCCAATGCATTAGGGAAACATGGCAATAACCAGCACCAGATTACTGCTTCCAAACAATCAAGCTGCCATTTTTATATGATAGTTAATATTTAAATGACATACTCTTGCATCTGCTGACAATTGATGTAATGGTAATACTTTATGAGTCAATATATATTTAATCAGTGGAAACTGTAAAAATTGATGAGAAATATATAACATAGCTATATTACAGTATGTAGCAGCTCTGTTAAATAGGAAAAGCTCCATATTGTTATCTTTTGGGGATGTTTTTTGAGGGTTTATAAAACTACTTCTAATTCTGTTTTAAAAATGAAATTATTTGTCAACTGTTCATATTGTATATGTAGTACAAAAAGACTAAAATAAATCACATTTTTGTTAGAAACAATAAAATTAGTCACTGTTCTCTTCATACAAATATTTTCAAGTGAGATTTGAAGCACTATGAATTTTACTTACATGCTAAATTCTGACATGAAGCATGATGGCCCTATTTCAAAGAAAGATGGACACATGATTAATATGAAAATCAGGGCGATGCAAGTACCTGAACTAATAAGGTAGTCCTTATTCAGGCTGGACTACCTTCAGTAATTTCACCATTTTTCATGTGTCAGCTCTGATGTGGGTTACTGGAAATAAGCAGCTCCGTAGAAAGCATTTCTCTCTACTTGGGGAATTTAAGGCCATCCAAGTACATACATATTTGGAAAAATATGTATGCACAAATGGAGTAACCTTTTTTGTATAGTTACTAAATCGGGATAAAATTTTTGTGCTAACAGTGAACTTGAAAAGATGTCGAGGAAAATTAATTGTGACAATGTGTGATCAAGGTTTCCTGTCTCCTAGTTAAAATTCTGATTCACTAAAGCAGGATTTTAATGGTATCTAAAAAGCTATTGTAATTTTAGGAGCAACTAGGTTATACATTTTTCATACATATAAAAAAAGTTGAAATGAAGGAATATCTTTGTTAAAAATCAAAATATAAACTCTGAAGTAATTTTGACCAAGCCCAACACATCTGCTAGAGATATTGATGCTAAGGATATGTGGTATCACTTGATGGTTACCACATGAACAAGGATTCATACATAGGAAAGGATGACCACTTCTTTTCCTTGATGGATAACCTTATAAAAGGGATTTCACGGTCATCTTCTACAAAGGGTGGTTCAGATGTAAAATGTACAAACATAATAACCAGGATTTTATGTTGTCTACTTTATTTGGTTTTTCATTGGGACTGTGGATTACTACCACCCATTTGGTGGAAATTATTGAGTCCGATAATTGCAAAAAGATCCTGTTTCCTCTATTTTGCTTGTTAGTTTTAATCTGCAAATATAGTGCAGTTCTGACGAGTGTGCATCTAAATGCATTTACCTCCTGAAATTCTGT